>NC_051064.1:127579958-127599323 GCF_004664715.2 Peromyscus leucopus
ATTTATTTATTATTGTATACAGAGTAGGGCGCCAGATTCTCATTAACCAGATTGGTTGTGACCCACCATGTGGTTGCTGGTGTAGGACCTCTGGAAGAGCAGTCCGGTGCTCTTAACCTCTGAGCCATCTCTTCAGCCCATCCTCTGGCAGAAATGGTTTTGAAATGAATAGAAGAGAGTCAGAATTGGTAGTGGAGAGAGAGGAAGGGCGATGTCAGGTGGCTGCAGTTACTTTGAGATCAATGTTATGAATACATTAGATCAATGGTTCTCAACTTCTTGACACTGCAAGATACCCTTTATACAACCTTCCTCATGCTGTGGTGGACCGCCCCGCCCCAGTCATTTTGTTAACTAATTCCATAACTGTAATTTGCTCTATGTTATGAGTTTGATAATGTAAATATCTGACCTGCAGGATATCCAATATGTACACCTTGTAGGGGTCTCGACCTACAGGATGAGAATGAATGGTGTTAGAGGCACTTTAAAAATCTACCTCAGAAGATTGTCCACGGTCCGAAAAATTTCTGCCATGAGGCAGGAAATTCTTTCTGTTCAGGGATTGTCAGAGCTACCAGTTTACACAAAGAAAAAAAGTGTATTTTTTGTGGAGGGTGTGTGTGGGAGGGGCGAGGGGAAGCGCTGAGACAGGGTCTCTCTGTGTAGCAGCTCTGGCTGTCCCTGGAACACGTTTTGTAGCCCAGGCTGGCCTCATACTCAACATAAAGATATCCCGCTGCCTCTGCCTCTGCTGGCGATTAAAGGTGTGCGCGCCGTGCCCAGCTCCTTTCAAGTATTTTGTGGTAGTTCAGTTTTCCAGGTTTTAAGTGAGAATTTTAACAAAGCTGATTCCTTGTAAATTTGCAAATGAAAATTATCTTTAAAGTGTTTTTTACACTTATGAATTTATCCTCTGCATGTGTGGCACACACATCCACATCCACCACACCACACATGTATGTATCATAGCACAAGTGTGGAGGTCGGAGGATAACTTTTGGGAGTTGGTTCTCTCCTTCCAACACGTGGGTTTCAACGACTGGACTCAGTCTTCAGGCTTGATGACAAGTGCCTTTGTCCACTGAGCCTTTTCCTGGGCCAAGATTTCTTTCCCCCCTCTGGTACTAGGGATTAAAACTGGAAACTGGAGTGTCATGCATGTGACATAAGCACTTTATCATAGAAACCCAGTCACGGCCTTAGGAAGATCTTTTCATTCTTTTGTTTGTTTTTTTGAGACAGGGTTTCTCTGTGTAGCCCTGGCTGTGTTGGGACTCCCTCCGTAGACCAGGAGGGCTTCGAACTCACAGAGATCCACCTGCCTCTGATCCCACATGTTGGGATTATCGGCCTGTACCATCATGCCTAGCTCAGCCTCTGCTTTTTACTTTATACAGAGTATCACTAAATTTTGTAGCACAGATTGGCCTTGAACTTTGAATCTACCTACTTTAGCCTATTCCAGTTCCTCTGTATCTTTATCAATACTCTTTTATTTTTTTTAAGTTCTTGGTTTCTTATTTTTTTTTTACTTAAATATTTATTTATGTATTTATTTATTTGTGTGTGTGTGTGTGTGTGTGTGTGTACAATGCCTAGCATGATCTCTTTTCACCAGGTAGACAGTCTTGAATAATCTATTCAAAGGGGCTTAGTCCCACTTAATGACGTCTGCCTCCTGAGCACTGAAACTCTGCAGACACATGCTCAGCCTTATGGTGATATTTTATTTGTACTGAAATGTAATTTTAATTTTATGTTAATAAAGTTGCCCTGGGGTCAGAGCTATTAGAGCCATAGCAAGAGCGTGGTGGTTAGAAGAGCTAGGTAGATTTCTGTGTGTTCAGGGATACAGCCAGTATTGGAGACATACGCCTTTAAGACCTGGAGGGCGGTACTTACAGGCAGTGATGAGGCAATCATGTGGTTGGGTTTACAACCAATGAGAAAGCAGAACAGAAAGACTATTTAAACACAGACAAACAGGAAGTAGCTCTCTCGGGGAAGTTAGGAGCACTGCAGGAGGTAAGATTTTATCTCTGAGCTCTGACCTCTCGGCTTTCTCTTTTACATTGGCTCTGTGTTTCTTATTTTAATAAGACGATTGGTTACATCTACACAGCCTGTCATTCCAGATCAGACCATGGCAGTTTGAGCAGACTCAGGCTGGAGTGAGAACTCTGGTGAAGTTTCCTGTGGGTGACTTCAGTATTCTTGCTGGTGACCCATCTTGCCTGTAGATGGCCAATGAGGAAAAAGGTAGGATACTTGAAACAAAACCAAGAAGGTGTTACTGACAAGCCGGAAGTGATGATGCCCAGTGTCAGTCTTCCAAGTACTATGACAACAGGAGCACACCACTGGGTCCAGCGTTATTTTATTTATTTATTTATTTATTTATTTTTTTGGTAACAGTCAAATCCAAATTGACTTTTAGTTTCTTTGAAGAGCTATCTATTCAATTATTTTGCGCCTCCCTTTTCATTCCAGTACTGGACATGGTATGTAGTGTAGACGGAGTTTTCCTGTCCCAACAGCCTGAATGCTGGGTATGCTACCAAGCCAGACCTTATCTATTTTCTTTCTTTCTCTCCATATAACCAACATAGAGGCTTAATATTATTTACGGAGGCTTAATGTTATTTATAAATTGTCAGCCAATAGCTCAGGCTTGTTAATAGCTAACTCTTAAACTTAAATTAACCCATATTTCTTATCTATGCTTCAACACCTGGCTCATAGCTTGTTACCTCATCCCCCCCCGCCAGACAGGGTTTCTCTGTGTAGTTTTGGTGCCTGTCCTGGATCTCACTCTGTAGACCAGGCTGGCCTTGAACTCACAGGGATCTGCCTGGCTCTGCTTCACAAGTGCTGGGATTAAAGGCATGTGCCACCACCGCCTGGTGTTACCTCATTTTCTACACTTCCTGCTTCCTGGGCAGCTGGCTGGCGTCTCCCCTGACTCCACCCTTCTTCACCCCATTATACTGAGTTTGATTGTCCCACCTAACTTTATCCTTTCTTGCGATAGGCCAATCAGCTTCTTTATTAGCTAGTGAGAGTAATACACATTCACAGTGTACAGAAGGATTATCCCACAGCAATATAGTGCCTTGTGCGTAATACTAGACAAGTATTCTACTACCAAGTTATGGGTCCCCCCTCTTTTAGTCTTGTTTTTTATTGTTGAGTTGTAAGCTTTCTTTGTTGCTTTTGTTTTGTTTTTGGGACAGTGTCTTATTGTGTAGCCTGGAATTTGATATCTTCCTGCCTCCACTTTCTTTTGATGTAGACCAGGCTTCAAACTCACAAAGATCCTCCTGCCTCTGGCTCCCAAGTGTTGTGATTAAAGGCATGCAGTACCAGGAAGGGCTTTGCCTCCACTTTTCTTCATGTTGTGATTATATTATATGCATGGTCCACTGCAACGGGAGTTTTGTGTATTCTTCATATATTCTAGACATCAATCCCATATACATATGGTTGTGTTTTGTCTTTATACAAGCATGCTACTGGCTAGTTACAATGTTCTTTCTGTCTAGTTACAGTGTTCTTTCTTTCTCTCTCTCTCTTTCTTTCTTTTTATTTTATTGGGGTTTTATTCTCTCTACCTGCCAGCCCTACCTACCTTAGTCCCACCTAGCTATTGGCTGTTCAGCTGTTTATTAGACCAATTAGATGTTTTAAGCAGGCAACATAACACAACTTCACAAAGTTAAACAAATGCAACATAAAAGAATGCAACATGGCTGGATGGCGGTGACACACACCTTTATTTCCAGCACTGGGGAGGCAGAGGCAGGAGGATCTCTGTGAGTTTGAGGCCAGCCTGGTCTATAGAGCAAGTTTCAAGACACTCTTCAAAGCTGCACATCGAAACCCTGTCTTGAAAAATAAACAAACAAAAAAGAATGCAACGTGTTGTGGTGATATTTTATTTGTGCTCTAACAAATAAAGCTTGCCTGGGGATCAGAAGAAAAAGCCAGCCACTGTATTAAATATAGAGGTCAGGCAGTGGTAGCACATGCCTTTAATCCTAGCATTCAGGAGGCAGAGATTCATTCGGATCTCTGTGAGTTTAAGGTCACACTGGGAACAGAGGCAGGTGTGGTGGCACATGCCTTTAATCCCAACACTAGTTAAGCATAGAGGTCTGGAGGTCTGTACAGACAGACAGGAAGTGATAGAGCTGGGTGGAGAGAGGAAGTAAGATGGCAGGGCACAGAAAGGTATATAGGCGTGAGTATACAGGAAGTAGCTCCCTCTTGGTCTGAGGATTTCCTAGCAGTAAGAACTTGTTGCTGGCTTGTTCTGTTCCTCTGATCTCTCAGTTTTCACCCCAATGTCTGGCTCTGGGTTTTTTATTAATAAGACCATTTAGCAATTCGTGTTACAACACATTTTTGCATCACTAACCAAATGTTTCACAGCATAAACAGATGTAACACATCTTCAACTAATATTAGACAACAAGTAAGTGATTGCCAATGGGTCATGAATACCCTTTTTAAATGTTTTAATTAAAATTTCTTTAATGTCAGGGTATCTCAATGTAGACCAGGCTGACCTTGAACTCACAGAAATCTTCCTGCCCCAACTTCCTGAATGCTGGGTATGCCACCAAGCCAGACCTTATCTATCTATCTTTCCTTCCTTCCTTCCTTCCTTCCTTCCTTCTTCCTTCCTTCCTTCCTTCCTTCCTTCCTTCCTTCCTTCCTTCCTTCTTTCTTTCTTTCTTTCTCTCTCTCTTTCTTCCCCCTCTTTCTTTCTTTCTTCTTTTTTTTTTTTTCTTTTCTGAGACAGGGTTTCTTTGTGTAGCCCTGGTTGTCCTGGAACTCACTCTGTACATCAGGCTGGCTTTGAACTCAGATATCTACCTGCCTCTGAGTTTGAGAGTGCTGGGATTAAAAGCATAGGCCACTACCACTCAACTTTATTTCGTTTTATGTGTATGTTTTTGTGCAGTGGTGTGCCTGCCTGTATGTCTGTGCAAGTTCAAACCAAGGAGGCCAGAAGAGGGCATCAGATCCCCAGGAACAGGAGTTGTGAGGCACCCATGGATGCTGGGAATTGAACTCTTGTCTTCTGGAAAAGCAACTAGTGTTCTTACACATTGAGCCTTCTCTCCAGTCCCATGAAAACCTTATTTTGAAAAAAAATTCCTGTTCTTCTGAAGTCAGTGTTGGTGTGATTACTGTGACTATTTTAGGAAATAAAAACCCCTCATAATGATTCAACTGGCTTGTAACATTTACTGTCCCTGGGCCAGGCCCTATCCTAACATTCCAAAATACTTTAACTTGCCAGCACTAATGTCTTTAACATACAAACACTGAGTTTTTGTCTTACCCAGTGGGACTTGAAAAACGAGGCTCATAAAAGCATAATGCTATTCACTTATTTATTATTATTCTTACTATTATTATTATTGATATTTTTCGAGACAGGTTTTCTTGCGTAGCCCTGGCTGCCCTGGAACTCCCTCTGTAGACCAGGCTGGCTTTGACCTCAGAGATCCACCTGCCTCTGCCTCCTGAGTGTTGGGATTAAAGGCCTGTACTACCACCACCAAGGTGAGCTGATAGTCACCTTTTTTAGTCAAAGGAATCTCTCCCCACCCCACCAAAAAAAAAAAAAAAAAAAAAAAAAAAAAGTGGTGATACTCTGCTGCGTTTTCTAGGGACTGAACACTAGATAGAGCACTGGCATCTAAATCTGAGTTCACCCCAGGTGCTCACTTTTCTTTTTCCAACCTACTCTTTTTTTTTTGGTTTTTCGGGACAGGGTTTCTTTGTGTAGCTCTGCGCCTGGATCTTGCTCTGTACGCCAGGCTGGCCTCGAACTCTCAGAGATTCACCTGCCTCTGCCTCTCGAGTGCTGGGATTAAAGGCGTGCGCCGCCGCCGCCCGGCTACAACCTCCTCTTGTCATCTACTTCCTGGCTTTTCTTGACTGTTGCAGATTCAAACCCTGAGTCAATTTGGAGGGAGAGTCTTTGAGACAATGGTACTCAATTGATGTTTCCTGCATACTTAGAGAAGCATCACTGTTTTTAACGAACTTTGGTGATTCTGAATCATCTTCAAAACAAGTACTTTCTTTGTTTTAAAATTAGCTGCTTACTATTAGTATATGTGTGTTTTGCCTGCATGTAGGTCTGTGTACCCAGTGCCTGCCTGAGGGTGATGGATTTCCTGGCTCTGGAATTACAGACAATTATGAGCCACCAGGTGGGTGCTGGGAACTGAACCCTAGTCCTCCTGAAGAGCAGCCAGTGCTCTTAACCATTGACTCATCTCTCCGCCCCACAAATATTTTCTTGAGCACATTCTTTTCCAACTACAATCTCATCATCTCTGTGCCTTTCTTCCCCGGGTGTATTAGTCAGAGTTCTCTAAAGCAACAGAACTAACAGAATGAATGAATGAATGAATGAATGAATGAATGAATCTATCTATCTTTCTTTTTTTTTTTTTTTTTTTGGTTTTTTGAGACAGGGGTTCTCTGTGTAGTTTTAGTACCTGTCCTGAATCTCGCTCTGTAGACCAAGCTGGCCTTGAACTCAGAGATCCACTTGGCTCTGCCTCCTAAGTGCACCACAGCCACCGGGCTCTTTCTATCTATCTATCTATCTATCTATCTATCTATCTATCTATCTATCTATCTACATTCACACACGGTGTATACAATACACACACACATACATTATTAGAGTGGCTTTTAGGCTCTGCTCCAGCTAGTCCAACAATGACTGCTTACCAACAGAAAGTCCAAGAATCCAGTAGTTGTTTAGTACATGAGAATAGATGTCTTTTTTTTTTTTTAAAAGATTTATTTATTTATCCTGTACACAGAAGAGGAAGCCAGATCTCATTACAGATGGTTGTGAGCCACCATGTGGGTGTTGGGAATTGAACTCAGGACCTCTGGAAGAGCATTCAGTGCTCTTAACCGCTGAGCCATCTCTCCAGCCCCAAGGATAGATGTCTTAACTGGTCTTCAGTATATGTCCAGATCCTGAAGAAGTAGGCTCTGATGCCAGTGAAGGACTGAACTTGCTAGAGAGAGGGAGGGCAAACAGGCAAAAGAGCAAGTACTTCCTTTTTCTGTGTCCTTTATGTAGGTTGTCATGAGAAGGTGTTGTAAGCATTGTAGTTCAGATGGAAGCCAAGGAATACCACAAAGTCACACCGCACAGCAAACCTCACCACAAGAGATTTATCAGGAGGGAAAAAACCAGGAAGGTGGCTGCCTCTGCATGAGCAAGAAACAGCAGCACACTGAACAGGATAGAGGCCGTATAGAGAGCTTCTTGAGAAGGGGTGGGACTTCTCAGGGTGGAGCTTTCCAGGGTGAAGATTGGTGGGATTTCATGTTCAGAGATTGGGCTTTTTGCTCTACAGGGTTGGAGCAAGGGTCCAGCAGTTAGGGCAGTTAGAGTGTTCTGTGGAAGGAGCCTGGCTGTTAGAGGTCCTGGGGGGAGGAGTCTGGCCACTTGTGTGGCTCGAGGGCCTTACATTCCCCCTTTTTTTTTTTTTTTTTTTTTTTTTTTTTTTTTTTTTTTTGGTTTTTTTTTTGAGACAGGGTTTCTCTGTGTAGCTTTGCGCTTTCTGGATCACTTGTAGCCAGCTGGCCTCGAACTCACAGATCGCCTGGCTCTGCCTTCCGAGTGCTGGGATTAAAGGCGTGCGCCCCCACCGCCCGGTTTGTTTATTATTGATAAACAATCCCGTCACAGAAAAGGGGGTGATGTTATCATTAGACTACTTCCTGCTAAATTAAGGCATCGAGTTTCTTTGGGCAGTCTTGATCTTCATCATCAGGATGTAACTGGGTGCTGCAGGTCTCTGGCTCCATAGCTAGGGGCTGGTAATCCTGTAATCGTAACTGGTTAAAAGTCTGGTTAGTGTTGGAGAAATCTAGACAAGTAGTTTATAAGGCAGGGTGCAACTAGTAGGATCGAAAAGAAGAAAAAGAGGGGTGAGAAGGGCAGCATCCAGTTTCAGATTGGATTAGCAATGATCCACCGGCCAGAGGCATCAAGCTGCTTCTTATGTTTTAAAGGTCTATCTAAAGTTGTGGCATCTTATCTCTTATAGGACTGCTAAGGGCAGCGTACATCTGGCCAACATGGATAGTGATCTCTAGTTTGATCATAGAGAAAGAAAGACTAGGGGACAGGTGTTTTAGAAGTTGATTTAAGGCGGGCTGTGGTAGCACACACCTTTAATCCCAGCACTCGGGAGGCAGAGCAGCGATCTCTGTGAGTGAGCAGCTGGCTACCAGTGAGTCTAGAAAAGCAAAGCACACGAGAAACCTGTTCGAAAAAAAAAAAAAAAAAAAAAAAAAAAAAAAAAGAAGTTGATTTAGGTGTAATAGGGATAACTATCTCCTTTTGGCAACCTGCTGGTGAGCAGTCTCCAGACCCCACCATGCGAGTGGTCTGGTTGAACCATTAAGTATAGATTTTTTTTTTTTCCTTTAGTTTTTTCGAGACAGGGTTTCTCTGTGTAGCTTTGAGCCTTTCCTGGAATCTCGCTTTGGAGCCCGGCTGGCCTCAAACTCACAGAGATCTGCCTGCTTCTGCCTTCTGAGTGTTGAGATTAAAGGTGTGCATCAACACTGCCTGGCCTTCACTTCAAATAGGCTACACTAGTCACATAGTTGTTGAGGTTAATAATTAATTAAGTCAGTCCTGTCTCTCCCATACCCTATTCATTTAGCTGCCTCATTGGTTAAATCTCCAAAAACACCATCTGAATTCATCTAGTTTCCTTTGTCTTGACAGCCAGTGCTCTGGACTGTTACTGTCTCACTCACTTGGACTGCCACAAAGTCTCATTTATGTCCACCCTTGTTCTCTGATGGTCTCCAGAGACCACAAGATTTTCCCACAAAGTCTGTAGTGGCTTTCTCTCATAGGTGAAATCAATTTTTTTTTCTATTTTTCTTTTTTTGCGGTACGAGTTTTATTTTATTTTATTTTTTATTTTTTTTTTGAATGCCGAATGCCCGAGGGAGGAGGTCTTAAATACAGGCTTATAGCACAATGGGAGAGCCCCGGAGGGCAGATGTTTGATAGTTGCATCTAAGCTGTTAACGCCCAATATGCAGGATGCACAGACAAGGAACTTCCCTTAAGCATTCAGGAGGGTGGAACCCGGAAGGGAATTAGCATAGGGAGGAAATCAGAGTCAAGGTCAGCAAGCTGGAGACATGGCTCAGCTGTTAAAGGCTAGGCTCACAACCAAAAATATAAGTGAAATCATATTAAAGGCCTGCACATGAAACAAAAATGAAATCAAAACCCCCAAACCTTGAACCAGTGATGTATACCTGTGATTTCTACACTCAGAAGGGGAAGGCAAGGAGGATCAGAAATTCAAGGACAAGCTTAGCCAAACAGCGAAGTAGAAACTGTTAAGTCTCAAACCCTGGGGGCAAATGGCTGAGGTGCCTATTTAACATATCAAAGCAGCCCTGGCCTTCTGGTTCTCCCAGCATCCCTCAGTCCCTACCTGTTACTGGGTATGACAGGCGTACCCCACCCTCTACCCTGAACTCTCCAGCCCAGGAGCTGTACTGCCCTTCCCCCAGGAGCTCTTCCCTGTGTAATCCAGACATTTTGGTTACCCGCCTCTTTTGTGCCTCCTGGCTGCTGCACTTGGTTCTCTTTCCTCTTCCCCTCTCCCTCTCCACGTGGCCCAGCTCAGTCTGGTCTTGTCCACTCTGGATTCTCCCAGATGTCCCGGCCTCTGCCTATGCTCTCCTTTTCACCTACAATAAACTTTCTCTTCTAGCACCATAACTAGGAGCAGTGCTTTCCTTTTTATTTCTTTTTTTTTTTTTTTTCAGAGACCAGACCAGCTTGGGATATATGAAACCCTGTCTCAAGGAAAAAAAAAAAAAAAAAAAAAAAAAAAAGAACTGGGCAGTGGTGATGGTGCGCACACCCTTTGGGAGGCAGAGCCAGGAGGATCTCTGTAAGTTCGAGGTCAGCCTGGTCTACAGAGTGAGATCCAGGACAGGCACCAAAACTACACAGAGAAACCCTGTCTCAAAAAACAAATAACAACAACAACAACACACACACACACACACACACAACACAAAAAAAAAAAAGAGAGAGAGAGAGAGAAAGGAAAAGGGCAAAGGAAGGCAGTCTTTCATGGATTGTCTTTGCTTTCCTTTGAATCTACGTTCTCTTCCTCTGACTGGCTACTGGGTTCTAGGAACACTGGCTGCTTCTGAGCACTTGAGGGTCGTTCCTGTGGAAAGCCTTTTTTCTTATTTCCTTTCCTCTTGAGAAAGGGTCTCACTACATAGCCCCAGCTGGCCTATGTAGGACGAATTGTTAAACGGTCTTATTAATAAAAAACCTGGAGCCAGATACTGGGGTGAAAACTGAGAGATCAAAGGAATAGGACCTTACCAACCCTCAGCCTCCAGAGAGAACTACTTCCTGTATACTCATGCCTATATCCTTTCTGTCCGGGCCATCTCACTTCCTCTCTCTGCCCAGCTACATCACTTCCTCTTTCTGCCCAGCTCTGTCACTTCCTGTCTGTCTGTACAAATCTCCAGACCTTTATGGTTAACTAGTGTTAGAATTTAAAGGTGTGTGCCACCATGCCTGGCTCTGTTCCCAATGTGGCCTTTAACTTACAGAGATCCAGATGAATCTCTGCCTTCTGAATGCTAGGATTAAAGGCGTGTGCTACCACTGCCTGACTTCTATGTTTATTATAGTGGCTGGCTTTATCCTCTGATCTCCAGGCAAGCTTTGTTTATTAGAGCACAAATAAAATATCACCACAGGCCCAGAACTTGTTGTGTGGACCACGCTGGCCTCAAACTCACGGAGAGCTGCCTGCCTCTGTCTCTGCCTCCTGGGTGCTGGGATTTAAAGGAGAGAGACAGCAGGTTTGCTTGTGAGGGTTTATTCTTGCTCTTCTCTTTGCTTGGCATGCTTTGGGTCAGTCATTTAGTACAGCTGGCTCTTGTCATTATTTAAGTTTTCGCTTGAAATTGTCACCCCAGAAACACACTCTCTGACTTGCCTATCTAAAGTAACTTCACTCCACTGTGTATCCCAGTACTGTTTTATCTTCTCAGAGTCTCTGAATAGTATCTCATCTATGTAAATGTCAATCTTTAAAACAATTTTTAAAAAGATTTATTTATTTTATGTATATGGTGCTCTATCTGTCTATATACCTGCATGCTAGAAGAGGGCACCAGATCTCATTGCAGTTGGTTGCGAGTCATCATGTGGTTACTGGGAATTGAATTCAGGACCTCTGGAAGTACTGCCAATGCTCTTAACCGCTGAGCCATCTCTCCAGCCTGTAAATGTCAGTTTTGATTAAAGCGTGTTGGAATGAAGTAGTTAGAGGTCTGTTTTGAATTTCATGTAACTGCCCTATATTTAAAATGGTGTCTGTGTTTAGACGGAGGCATTGCAGGTAGAGAAGCCTGAGATCTTGGATTCCATTTTCTTTTTTCCCATAATGCTCAGCAATCTGCTGGCCAGTGAGTGGCACTTTTCCTAGCCTGGCCCTGATGAGCCTTCTCACAGCCTATAGGCAAATCCTAACACTTTCTGAGGTCTGTTACCTTGTTTTCAGACTCATATAATGTGCATAGCCACACCCATCCAGGTGCCAGCCTTGAGTCTTGGCTCCTTTCCTTCTTCCCCAGGATCTATAGGAAATTCCGGATACATTCTGTGTGACTCGGGATCAAAAGACCAGTTTTTCTTTTCAGGGCTCTTTCAGTAATGATGTCTACGTAATTCTTTCTTGTGAAACCTGGGTTTACCTGGCTTGAGTGATTCTCTGGGCTGGAGGCAGGCCTTCGCTTTTCCTGACTACGCTTTGGAATCACTTTCACTCATATGTGACCAGATGTTTGACGTGTGGCCTGGTCTGCAAGTTGTTCTGTTTCTTAGAGCAAGAAGGAATCCTTTCTGTATTGAAGAGTTAGAGTGGGGAGACTCGTGCCCAGGCCCCCTGACTGATGCCCCCCTCTTCTATCCTGTTATTAAAGGCCAGGCTCTGCGTCACAGTCTCATGGGTTAGCTGTTCTAGATGGAAGAAGTATATTCTCTGGAGTGTGAGCGAACTCTGGGTAAGATTTTTACTATTTGCATAACTAAATATATTAAATGGAACAAAGGCAAGCCAGCAAATTATTTCTTACCCCATTAAGCCTATTTTAATCTTTTCTGATTAGAGAAATTGTTTTCAGGCCTATCCTTCAGACAAGGGTCTATAATGAAGTCTGACTTGAGATGTTGAAAATTCAATCAGCTTCACAGTTCAAAATATCACCCCATCATTGTATTCTAGATTTATTTCTTTATTTAGAAGTCAGAAAAGTGGATTATCTAGGTGAATTATCACATTTTAAATGTTGGAATATAATTTCAAAATTAGGAAAGATAAAACAAATAACAAAAGCAAATATTGGGCTGGCGAGACGGCTCTGTGGGTAAAAGCACTTGCTGCCGAAACCCGACTATGACCACTCGGGTTGGATCTTTGGGTACCCAGTGGAGGGAAAGAACAGTTCCTCAAAGATGTCCTCTGATCTCCACACATGTGCCTGCACTCACCCTGAACCCCTCCTCTCTCTCTCTCTCTCTCTCTCTCTCTCTCTCTCTCTCTCTCTCTCTCACACACACACACACACACACAAACATACACACAAATAAAAAATATACTTTAGCCAAGCAGTGGTGGCACTGAGGTAGACAGATCTCTGATTTCCAGGACAGCCTGGTCTACAGAGTGAGATCCAGGACAGCCAGGACTACACAGAGAATTCCTGTCTTGAAAAACAAACAGAAAAGATAACAAGCAAACAAACAAAAAAACACTTTAAAAATAATAATATTGATGTAGTATGTGGCAGTTTGAATAAGAATGGCCCTCATAGGGCCTCACCATTTGTATGTTTAGTCACCAGGGAGTGGAACTGTTTGAAAGAATTGGAAACATTAGGAAGTGCATCACTGAAGGGTGGGCTTTGAGGTTTTGAAAAGCCCATGCCAGGCCCAGTCTCTCTCTTTCTGCCTGTGGATCAGGATGTAGCTCACAGGTATTGCTCCAGCACTGCATTCCCTGCCATGATAATGGCTGAGCCTCTGAAAGTGTAAGCAAGCTCCTAATTAAAAGCGTTTTTCTATAAGAGTTGCCTTGGGCCGGGCAGTGATGGCTCATGCCTTTAATCCCAGCACTTGGGAGGCAGGTGCAAGCGGATCTCAGTGAGTTCAAAGCCAGCCTGGTCTACAAAGTGAGTTCCAGGACAGCTAGGAATGTTACACTGAGAAACCCTATCTTCAAAAAACCAAAACCAAAAAATAAAAAGAGTTGCCTTGATTGTGACGTCTCTTCAGCAATAGAAGAGTGAATAAGATGGAGTCCCGGGAGCCAGAAGTTGTTCTAAGAGATATGCATGTGTTGACTAATTTAATGCTTCCAGTAACCCATTTCCATATGAGAAAATTAAGTCACAAAAGAAACAACTTGACTAACATCATATAAGTATACACAGATAGGCCAGATATGTATCTGTCTGTCAGACAGATTTGACTATCAGGTCATCAATTTATAGTCTTTATGAAATTTCAAGTATCCAAGGAAGTGTGTATCTTTGAATTCTGTCTTGGCCTCTCTGTTTAATGACCTTGTACTAGTCTCTTGTTCTCTATGAACCTCTCTATAAAATTTGGCTAACTCCATGGTGCTCCCTACATGCTGGCTTTCTCTTTCCCCCTTATACATAAATAATTGCATTGAATGTCCCTGGTATGCTTGTACATTATCTGGAATGTACAAATCATGACTATTATTCAAGATCCAACACATTAGACCGCTAGAAACTTCCTGCTGCGGTGGAGAGCCTTAGGCCGAGAGTCAAGATGCCTGTCAATCTTGACGACGGTACTAATCCTTTGTGTGATCTTGTGCCATTCACTTCTCATCTGGGCTTTGGTTTCATCTTGAAAAATGGAAATGAGCCTGGGGTGTGTGTCTCAGTGGTAGAATGCTTTCTTAGAACGTGTGAGGGGGCCCTCAGCATTGCAGAAGAAGAAAAATGTAGCGTAATTGAACTACATCAATGCCTTTAAACCGTGTGTGTGTGTGTGTGTGTGTGTGTGTGTGTGTGTGTGTGTAAGCCTAACATTTTTCTACTGATAGGAGGGGGCATGAGAGCGGAAGAAATGAGAGGGCAAGGCTGAAACTGGGTCCCCTACTTTCAGTTGAAAATTTGAAGTTTCATTTTTTTCTTCTTTTCATTTAAGACAAAATTTCTCTGTGTAGTAGCTGTCCTGGAACTCACTCTGTAGACCAGGCTGGCCTTGAACTCACAGAGATCTGCCTGTCTCTGCCTCCTGAGTGCTGAGATGAATGTGTGCACCCCAACTGCCTGGCTATTGAAGTTCCATTTTTAAACTGTTAGATTTAATTAGAAGGGAGTATTCTACAGCCTGTAAAAAAAGGTGGAAATCATCCAGTCTTTTAGTTACCTATATTCCCTAAAAAAATTAAAAAACAAAACAAAACATTTATTTATTTATTTTATGTATGTAAGTGCTCTATCTGAATGTATACCTTTATGCCAGAAGAGGGCATCAGATCCCATGATAGATGGTTGTGAGCCACCATGTGGTTGCTGGGAATTGAAGTGAGCCAGTGCTCTTAAGCCACCGAAAATGTCTTTTAACCTCTCTATATTTGCTTTTTCCCTGGAAGTGTAATGAAAGAGTCTAGGATATTAAACAAGAGATTATTTCGCAGAAATGAATATATTTCTCTTTGTTCTACCCATGAGTGAAACTAAAGGTAACAGGTGTAAGCAAGGAAGCCAGGACCAGCATGGAAACATGCAGCCATGTCAGTTTTCAGCAAAAGTTCTTGGGTTCGAAGAGCCACCGAGTGACACATGAAAGTACAGCTGCAGACTGACTCTGTCCTGTGACTACAGGAGCTGCTAGATCCCCTTCAATAAGTATTGCCATGGAGAATGACACTTTTTCAACCAGAGACTTAAATTAAAAAAAAAAAATTAGATCTTTGCGAATTTTCTATTATCCCAGCACTCCAAGCACTGGGATGGTCAAGGCAGGAGGATCAGGAGTTCCAGGCCAGCCTGAGCTACATAGCAAGCCAGCTCAACCCAAGCCAGCCAACCCTAACCAATTTTATTGTATTGCTTGTTATATGTCTCTCTTTTGTCCCTAAGCCATCATTAGGAATTCCATTAGGGGAGCTGGAGAGATGGCTCAGAGGTTAAGAGGACTGGCTGCTCTTCCAAAGGTCCTCAGTTCAATTCCCAGCAACCATATGGTGGTTTACAGCCATCTATAATAAGATCTGGTGCTCTCTTCTGACTTGCAGGCAAACATGCAGGCAGAACACTGTATGCATGATAAATGTATCAATAAATCTTAAAAAAAAAATTCCACTAGGGAAGTTTTATTCCATCTGAGGACCCCAGGACTAGACTAGACAGAGGAATAAATCAAGCTCTCATTCTCCTCAGCTTCCTTCAGTGTCTTTCAGGGAAGAGAGAGCACACTCTTCTTGGATTTCTCTGCTTTGACAGTTAGGTTTTTATCCTTTAAGTCAGATTTCCAAGCTCCTTCAGAGGAGGCAAAGATGACAGACAGCAAGCAGCTGAAGGTTTTCCTCACACATCTTCCCAGGAGAGCAATCCTGTTCTTCAAATATCTAGGCACTTTTACATTTTATGTTCTCTTTCCCAGAAGACAGTTTGGTGCATTCCTAGAGGAAGGCAACTCCAGTCTGGGTTCTAGCTCCTCACAGGCCACGCAATATCTTGAGCTCAATCAATTTACTTCCGACGACCATACTGAGATGTTAACTTTGAAAGCAATGGAGTAGATGGTTTCCAGAATCCTTCCCCATTTTGTTATCCTAATGACAAACTACTTTAGAAATTATCTTCCGTGGTTGGTTCTGTCTTCAAGACCACCAGTGGATCTGATTTTAAGGTCGGAGGTGGGTCCTTGATAGTCTCTGCCCTTTCCCTCTTGACAAGCTGTTGGTTTTTTTCCTTGAGATAACAGTCCTGCGTTCTTCTTGGTTGGGATTCCTCATGCTCAAAGGGTCACTGAGAACTTCAGCTCATCAACCCTTTTTTTTCTCCTCAGCAATATGTCTGCAGTCAGGTGTAGGGTGGTGATGTGCACCCCTCACCGTCATTTCTCCCAGTCCTCCAGATGGGCCCTTTCATTGAGCTCTCACTCAGCCACCACCCCTCCGTCATGGTCCCTTTAAGGGAGCGGCCATAGTTGAGTGGTGGGAGCAGCTGCTGGCAGCCACGAGACGAGCGGGATCTGGCCTAGTCCAGGCCACTCACCGCGCACGCTCAGGACCGGGGGCTTGGTGGGAAAGGGAGGCGGGGCCTGCAGTGCGCCTGCGCACTAAGGGCGCGCGCAAGGGGCTGGTTTGGAGATCCCTTTAAGAAACCGCAGGCGGAGGAATTTCTCTGAGAGAAAATAATCCTACTCACGGGCCCCTTGGAGGCCATTAACCCCCCGAGTCCCGGCCCCCCCCTCCCGTCCCCGCCCCGGCAGGCCCTCGTGCCCACGCGCGCGCCGGTGGGGACCCCCGGGAGCTGCGGCCGGCGCGCGGGCCTCCGCCCCCCTCGTCACTCCCCGCGTCAGGCCCCGCGGGGGCCAAGGGGACCGGACCCGTCGCGAGCGAAGCGCCGTGTCTGCAGTGTGGGCGGGGGCCGAGAGGGGCCGCGGCCGCCGCGCCGGGAGCCGCCGCGGTTCCGAGCGGGGCCCAACATGGCGGAGCAGGAGGTGGAGACCGGCCCCCGAGCGAGGGTAGGTGAGGTGAGGCCGCGGGCGGGCTCCGGACTGCGGGCGGGAGAGCGAGAGGGCGGCGGGCTGGCGGCGGGCGGCGCGGCGGGCGGGGGCGGGGCGCGGCTGGCCCCGATCATTCCCGGGGCTCCCGGCTGGCGCGGTGGTCGACGGCCCGAGGGAGGGGCGGCCCCGGGGTCCCCTCGGCAGGTGGGACAAAGCTGGGTGGCCGGCGGGGCGGGGGAGGGGCGGGGGCCCTGGTCCGCTGGGGTCCCCTCCCTTCTCCGGCTCGGGAGTGGTGGTGGTGGTGGTGGTGGTGCGTGCGTAGTCGTCTGGGAGCCTGGGGGGAACGCAAGGTGTCAGGCTCCGCTCCTGCATCCTCGAGGAAAACGGGATTCTGGTGGAGAAGTTTCTCTGGGGAGAGGTCAGGTGGGGGCAGCGGTGGCGGGAAGAAGTCGTGGAGGGTTTGCCTTCGGAGGAGTGACCCGGAGGGTGCTGCGGGAACGCCGCAGCCCCTTCATCTTCCTGCTTACTGTCCCCTCCCCCTTGACCGTTATCAAGATCCAGAGTGGACCTCAGAAGAAGTTGGGTTGTGGTCTTGATGTGGGAGGAAGGTTTTTTTTTTTTTTTGGATAGCTACGAATATGTTGTAGTCTAGCTTCTTTACCTGCAATTAGGAAGAGTGACAAGTTTTGTCGTTAGGAGGTTGTACCCAGCCTGCATGCCTAGGCGAAGCCTTGTCTACATGAGTTGTTGAAAGCCTTTTAAAAGTTTGTCTTGAAACTTAAAAAAAAAAAATAATTGTGAGTGGTTTTCTTCAGATGGAGAATAATACTATCGATTGAGCTTTTCAAGGCGTTTCTTTTACTTCCTCTTGCCAGCTTGTTAAGCATCAAGTTTCCTATCAGGAGTCTTCCTTTTTGGAAAAGGTCTCAAAGTGATGAGTTAGTTGTTAAGACAACCTGGTTAAAACATTGCCACTGACTCTTAACCGAAATACTTCTTCATTCAACATAAAACAAGTGTCTGTTCAAAAATTATATATATACTGTTAACATACTGAGTGCTGACTGTGTGCCTGACCCAGTGTGAGGTGCTTTGTGAGGAGTTCAACTCAGTGGGAACTATGCAGCCCATTAGTGGCTGAGGAAATGTAGATTTATTTCTTCTGTAATTAAGTCTGCAAAGTTCAGAGTTTTGATCTGGGATTTGAATACTGGGTTGGCCCCACAAATGCTTGTGTTGGGTGCCACTTAGGTGTTTTGTTTGTTTAGTGTTTTTATTTTACTTTTCCAGTGCTGGGCATCGAATCCAGGGCTTTAGCCTCTGGGAGACAAGCCTCTACCACTGAGGTGCACTCCTAGCCCTAGGGAGTTTGTTTCTCTTCTTAAAATCATAAAGGATACACCAGATGTTTCCCCTCAACAGTTTATTAGGAAACTGTTTATAACTATCAAGAAAAGTAAAAATACAGTTTTAATTCAGGGTGCAACTGCATATCCAAACTCCTAGATTCTACTATTGGCTTTTTAAAAAATATTTATTTATTTATTTTGGTTTTTCGAGACAGGGTTTCTCTGTGTAACTTTGCGTCTTTCCTGGAACTCACTATGTAGTCCAGGCTGGCCTCGAACTCAGAGATCTGCCTGGCTCTGCCTCCTGAGTGCTGGGATTAAAGGCTTGATCTACACAGCAAGTTCCAGGCCAATCAGAGCTGCATAGTGATACCCTATTGAAAGAAGTAACACCTTTTTTCCTTTTTGGTTCTGGGGATTGAACCTAGGGCTTTATGAATGCATGCTTTACCATTGGGCTATCCCTTAGCTTTCATTCATCATCATCATCATCATCATCATCATTATTTTGTTTTGTTTTTTGATACAGGGTTTTTTTTTGTGTATGTGTAGCCTTGGCTGTCTTGGAACTAACTCTGTAGACCTGTCTGGCCTCAAACTCACAGAGATCAGCCTACCTCTGCCTCCTGAGTGCTGGGGTTAAAGGTGTGCGCCACCACTGTTAGACTCAAACACGATTTTTAACACACTTAAATGCATGGAACACTCGCACAGCTTTTATATGTGATAAATTGTGGAGGATGTTTGCATTCAATATATATAGATTTAAAGATTTATTATTTTGGCCTGGTGGTGCCTTTAATCCTAGCACATGGAAACAGAGGTAGGCTGAGCTCTGTGAGTTTGAGGCCAGCCTGGTCTACAGTGCGAGTCCCAGGAGAACCAGGGCTATACAGAGATACCCTGTCTCAAAAAACTGAAGAAAAAAATAAAGATTATTATTTTTATTTTATGTGTATGAGTCTTCAGATTGTGTGTCTGTCCATCACATACATGCATGCATGCATTGTCTACAGAGGTCAGAAGATGTTGGAATCCCTGGAACCGGAATTATAGATTGTTGGGAACCATCATGGGTGCTAGGATTCAAACCCAGGTCATTTGGAAGACCAGCCAGTGTTCTTAACTGATGAGCTGTCTCTCCAGATGCACTGTCCAACATACTTAAAA
>NC_051064.1:127599823-127672323 GCF_004664715.2 Peromyscus leucopus
ATATAGTTGCAAGATGGTGTTACATCTTGTTTATGCTGTGAAAACCATTTGGTTAGTGATGCCAAAGATGTGTTTGTATACGAATTGCTAAAATGGTCTATTAATAAAAAACCCAGAGCCATATTGGGTGAAAAAACTGAGAAGATCAGAGGACAAACAAGGCCAGCAACAAGTTCCTTACAGCTAGGAAATCCTCAGACCAAGAGGGAGAGCTACTTCCTGTATACTCACGCTATGTACCTTTCTGTGCCCTGCCATCTTATTCCTCTCTCTGCCAGCTCTATCACTTCCTGTCTGTCTGTACAGACCTTTTCCAGACCTCTATGCTTAATCTAGTGTTGGGATTAAAGGCCTGTGCCACCACACCTGCCTCTGTTCCCAGTGTGATTCCTTAAACTCGACAGAGATCCGAAATGAATCTCTCTCCTAAACTGATATGATTAAAGGATGTGCTACCACTGCTCTCTATGTCTAATACAAGTAGCTGGCTTTTTCTTCTGATCCCGTAGGCAAGCTTTTTAATTGTTAAAGCACAATTAAATATCACAACAACACGTTACAGTTCTTTTGTTTGTTTTCAAGACGAGGGTTCGATGTGCAGCTTTGAAGAGTGTCTTGAAACTTGCTTCTGTAGACAAGCTGGCCTCAAACTCACAGAGATCCTCCTGCGCTCGTGGCCTTCCAGTGATGGAACTAAGGTGTGTGTCACCAAAACAATCCAGCTATGTTGCATTCTTTTATGTTGCATTTGTTTAACTTTGTCAAGCTGTGTTTCATTGCCTGTTTAAAACATCTGATTGGTCTAATAAACAGCTGAACAGCCAATAGCTAGGCGGGAGTAAGAATAGGTAGGGCTGGCAGGTAGAGAGAATAAAACCTCATTAAAATAAAGAGAAAGAAAAACACTGTAACTAGACAGAAGAAAACACTGTAACTAGCCAGTAGCATGCTTGTATAAAGACAAAACACAACCATATGTATATGGGATTGATGTCTAGAATATATGAAGAATACACAAAACTCCAGTTGCAGTGGACCATGCATATAATATAATCACAACATGAAGAAAAATGGAGGCAAAGCCCTTCTTGGTAGTGCATGCCTTTAATCACAACTCTTGGGAACCAGAGGCAGGAGGATCTTTGTGAGTTTGAAGCCAGCCTGGTCTACTTCAAAAGAAAGTGGAAGCAGGAAGACATCAAGTTCCAGGCTACACAATAAGACACTGTCCCAAAAACAAAACAAAAGCAACAAAGAAAGCTTACAACTCAACAATAAAAAACAAGACTAAAAGAGGGGGGACCCATAACTTGGTAGTAGAATACTTGTCTAGTATTACACACAAGGCACTATATTGCTGTGGGATAATCCTTCTGTACACTGTGAATGTGTATTACTCTCATTAGCTAATAAAGAAGCTGATTGGCCTATCGCAAGAAAGGATAAAGTTAGGTGGGACAATCAAACTCAGGATACTGGGTGAAGAAGGGTGGAGTCAGGGGAGACGCCAGCCAGCTGCCCAGGAAGCAGGAAGTGTAGAAAATGAGGTAACACCAGGCGGTGGTGGCGCATGCCTTTAATCCCAGCACTTGAGAAGCAGAGCCAGGCAGATCCCTGTGAGTTCAAGGCCAGCCTGGTCTACAGAGTGAGATCCAGGACAGGCACCAAAACAACACAGAGAAACCCTGTCTCAGAAAAAAAAAAAATGAGGTAACAAGCCATGAGAAATATGGGTTAATTTAAGTTTAAGAGTTATCTAGTAACAAGCCTGAGCTATTGGCTGACAATTTATAAATAACATTAAGCCTCCGTAAATAATATTAAGCCTCTATGTTGGTTATATGGGAGCAGGCAGTTAGGACAGGAAAACTCTGTCTACACTACATACCATGTCCAGTACTGGAATGAAAAGGGGGGCACAAAATAATTGAATAGATAGCTCTTCAAAGAAGCTAAAAGTCAATTTGGATTTGACTGTTACAAAAAAAAAAAAAAACAAAAACAAAAAACGCTGGACCCAGTGGTGTGCTCCTGTTGTCATGGTACTTGGAAGACTGACACTGGGCATCATCACTTCCGGCTTGTCAGTAAGACCTTCTTGGTTTTGTTTCAAGTATCCTACCTTTTTCCTCATTGGCCATCTATAGGCAAGCTGGGTCACCAGCAAGAATACTGAAGTCACCCACAGGAAACTTCACCAGAGTTCTCACTCCTGCCTGAGTCTGCTCAGACTGCCAGGGTCTGATCTGGAAAGACAGGCTGAGCATGTGTCTGCAGAGTTTCAGTGCTCAGGAGGCAGACGTCATTAAGTGGGACTAAGCCCCCTTGAATAGATTATTCAAGACTGTCTACCTGGTGAAAAGAGGTCATGCTAGGCATTGTACACACACACACACACACACATACACACACACACACACACACACACATAAATAAATAAATACATAAATAAATATTTAAGTAAAAAAAATAAGAAACCAAGAACTTAAAATAAATAAAAGAGTATTGATAAAGATACAGAGGAACTGGAATAGGCTAAAGTAGGTAGATTCAAAGTTTAACGCCAGTCTATGTTACAAAATTTAGTGACACTCTGTATAAAGTAAAAAGCAGAGGCTGAGCTAGACATGATGGTACAGGCCGTTAATCCCAATACATGGGATCAGAGGCAGGGGATCTCTGTGAGTTCGAAGCCCGCCTGGTCTACGGAGAGAGTTCCAACACAGCCAGGGCTACACAGAGAAACCCTGTCTCAAAAAAACCTACAAAAGAATGAAAAGATCGGGGCTGGAGAGATGGCTCAGTGGTTAAGAGCATTGGCTGTTCTTCCAGAGGACCTGAGTTCAATTCCCAGCAACCACGTGGTGGCTCACAACCATCCATAATGAGATATGGCACCCTCTTCTGGCCTGCAAGCATGTACGTAGGCAGAATACTGTATACATAACAAAAAATAAAATAAAATAAAAAGGAATTAATTAAAAAAAAAGAATGAAAAGATATTCCTTAAGTCATGACTGGATTTCTATGATAAAGTGCTTATGTCACATGTATGGCACTCCAGTTTCCAGTTTTAATCCCTAGTACAAGAGGGGGGAAAGAAATCTTGGCCCAGCAAATGGCTCAGAGGACAAAGGCACTTGTCATCAAGCCTGAAGACTGAGTCCAATTGTTGAAACCCACGTGGTGGAAGGAGAGAACCAACTCCCAAAAGTTATCCTCCAACCTCCACACTTGTGCTATGATACATACATGTGTGGTGTGGTGGGTGTGGATGTGTGTGCCACACAGGCAGAGGATAAATTCATAAGTGTAAAAAACACTTTAAAGATAATTTTTATTTGCAAATTTACAAGGAATCAGCTTTGTTAAGATTTATGCACTAAAACCTAGAAAACTGAACTACACAAATACTGAAAAGGAGCTGGGCAGCGGCGGCGCACACCTTTAATCGCAGCAGAGGCAGAGGCAGGCGGATCTCTGTGAGTATGAGGCCAGCCTGGGCTACAAAACGATGTTCCAGGACAGCCAGAGCTGTTACACAGAGAGACCCTGTCTCAGCGCTTCCCCTTCTCCCCTCCCACCCCACCCCCACAAAAATACACTTTTTTTCTTTTGTGTAAACTGTAGCTCTGACATCCCTGAACAGAAAGAATTTCCTGCTCAAGTGGCAGAAATTTTTCGGACCGTGGACAATCTTCTGAGGTAGATTTTTAAAAGTGCCTCTAACACATTCATTCTCATCCTGTAGGTCGAGACCTCTACAGGTGTTACATGTTGGATATCCAACACGTCAGATATTTACATTACAACTCAAAATTACAGTTATGGAATAGTAACAAAATGATTTTCTGGGGGGTGGGGGTGGGGGTGGGGTCCACCACAGCATGAGGAAGTGTATAAAGGGTTGCAGTGTCAAGAAGGTTGAGAACCATTGATCTAATGTATTCATGACAATGATCTCAAAGTAACCTACAGCCTCCTGACATCGCCTTCCTCTCTCTCCCACTACCAATTCTGACCCTCTTCTATTCATTTCAAAACCTTCTGCCAGGGCTGGAGAGATGGCTTAGAGGTTAAGAGCACCGACTGCTCTTCCAAACATCCTGAGTTCAATTCCCAGCATCCCCATGATGGCTCACAGCCATCTATAATGAGATCTGGTGTGCAGGCAGAACACTGTATACATAATAAATAGATAAGTAAATCTTTTTTTTTTTTTTTTTTTTTTTTTTTGAGACAGGGTTTCTCTGTGTAGCTTTGTGCCTTTCCTGGAACTCACTCTGTAGACCAGGCTGGCCTCGAACTCACAGAGATCCACCTGCCTCTGCCTCCTGAGTGCTGGGATTAAAGGCACGCGCCGCCGCCGCCTCCGCAGCCACCACCACCCAGCTAGATAAATAAATCTTTTTTTTTTTTTTTTTTTAAGATTTATTTATTTACTTATTATGTATGACTGCAGGCCAGAAGAGGGCACCAGATCTCATTACAGATGGTTATGAGCCACCATGTGGTTGCTGGGAATTGAACTCAGGACCTCTGGAAGAGAAGTCAGTGCGCTTAACCTCTGAGCCATCTCTCCAGCCCAAGATAAATAAATCTTAAAAACAAAACCAAACAAAGAGGATCCAGGTTCAGTTTCCAGAACTCACTTGGTTGCTCACAGCCATCTATAACTCCAGTTCCAGGGACTGCAACCCTTGCACTGTGTACACTGCACAAAAGTGGTGCACAGACAGACATACATGCAGGCAAAGCACTCATATATGGAGACGTGACAGCCAGACCTAATTTGATAGCACTGTGGTAATTTGGTAATTTGAAACTGGAATGATGGGTGCTGGGTGTGAGATGGGGAGTGTCAATTCCAATTTCTCTCTTTCCCCAAAAGTGTAGTGCTGGTAATATTGTCCTAAACAGGAGGACTTTGGCCAGGTAAACAGAAACATTATTATTGAGTAAACAAGCCTAAAGGTTTCTGCTTGTTAGAAAAACAGATTCCTGAAAACAAATGGGGCAGGGTGGGGTGAGGTGAGGCTATAACTTGGTAGTAAAGTACATTCCTAGTATTACATAAAAGGCACTACATCCCATGTCCAGCCCTGGAAAAAGGCAAAAGACTTGAATACATATTTCTTCAAAATATAAACTTTATCTCAAGATTTGTAAGACTATTCTATAAACTTTGTGTATCTCAGGATTTGTAAGTTCATTTGAGTGTGATTTAAAAAAAAATCAGTAAAATTTATAACAAAAAGTTATTTTAAAACTTGTAACAGGGGCTGGAGAGATGGCTCAGCGGTTAAGAGCAATGGCTACTCTTCCAGAGGTTCTGAGTTCAATTTTCAGCAACCACATGGTAGCTCACAACCATCTGGTGCCCTCTTCTGGCCTGCAGAGATACATGTATACAGACTACTATATACATAATAAATAAATAAATCTTAACCATTGAGTCATCTCTCTTCCCCTAAATAAATAAATCTTAAGAAGAAAAAAAAAAAAACTTGTGACAAAGCCCAGGTGGTGGGGGTAACACCCTTTAATTTCAGCACTCAGGAGGCAGAGGCAGGAGTATTTCCGTGATTTTGAGGCCAGCCTGGTCTACAACTGAGTTTCAGGACAGGAGATCTTAATAAGAGATTCCACTTTGTGTGTGTGTGTGTGTGTGTGTGTGTGTGTGTGTGTGTGATTTTGTTTTTTTGTTTTTTTTTTTTTTTTTTTTTTTTTTTGGTTTTTTTCGAAACAGGGTTTCTCTGTGTAGCTTTGCGCCTTTCCTGGGACTCACTTGGTAGCCCAGGCTGGCCTCGAACTCACAGAGATCCGCCTGGCTCTGCCTCCCGAGTGCTGGGATTAAAGGCGTGCGCCACCACCGCCCGGCTGTTTTTTTGTTTTTTGAGACAAGGTTTCTCTGTGTATCTTTGCGCCTTTCCTGGAACTCACTTTATAGACCAGGCTGGCCTCGAACTCACAGAGATCCGCCTGCCTCTGCCTCCCAAGTGCTGGGATTAAAGACGTGCGCCACCACTGTCCAGCGAGATTCAACTCTTGTTTAGGAAAATATTTTTAAAGAGAAAAAGAAGAAAGGAGTGTGTTGGTGATGGGCTCACCTTAGAGTAAATGGCATACCATGTGACTCCACCGCCATCTTTGATACGGTGACCACATGGTATAAACCAACTATGGCAGTGTCTTAGTTGGAGTTTTTATTGCTGTAAAAGAGACACCATGACCACAGCAACTCTTATAAACAAAACATTGAAGTGGGTGGCTCACTTACAGTGTCAGAGGTTCAGTCTGTTATCATCATGATGAGGAACATGGTGATGTGCAGGCAGACGTGGTCCTGAAGCTGAGAGTGCTACATCTCGCAGGCAACAGGAAGTCAGTTAACGTACTGGGTAGTCGCCTGAGCACAGGAAACCTCAAAGCCCGCCCCCACAGTGACATAGTTCCCCTAACAAAGCCACACTTCCTAATAGTGCCACTCCCTATGAGATTATGGGGGCCAATTACTTTCAAACTACTACAAGCAGTACTCACTCCTATTGAGAGAGTGTCCTGTTTATCGCTGCACTGTTATGGGGTGCCCACCGGAGAAGACCACTCAGACACAGTCTATACCCATTTGAAAGTCTTTGTTCCAGGCAGCTGCTAATATACTCAGGTATTTGGCACCCAAGTATGACACCAAGTGTTTATAGTAAGAGTTTGCTTTTTTTTTAACATATATAATTTACTTTTATTTTATGGGCATTGGTTTGCCTTCATGTATATCTATGGGAGGGTGTCAGATCCCCTGGAGCAGGAGTTATAGACAGGTGTGAGCTCCTATATGGGTGCTGAAAATTGAAGCTAGGACCTCTGGAAGAGCAGCCAGTGATCTTAACTGCTGAACCATTTCTCCAGCCCCATAGTCAGAGTTTTTAAAGACAAAAACCACATCCTGATATCTTGCTTGGCAACTGCAGAAGAAAGTTTTGTGAAATCAGTTTAACAGACTAAGTTAAATAAACTGAGGTGTTTTTTGTAGGGGGGGGCAGAGGGTTGTTTTGGTTTGGTTTATTTGAGACAGGGTTTCTCCGCATAGCTCTATATGTCCTGGAACTCACTATGTAGACAAAGCTGGCCTGTTGTGGAATAACTGATTAAACTGTGTAAAGATGTGTTGCTGTTTTACCTTACCTGCCTAAGGTACATGGTTGGTTTAATAAAAAGGCTGAACGGCCAATAGCTGGGCAGGAGAGGATAGGCAGAACTTCCGGGGAGAGAGAGGAACTCTGGGTTAGAATCTGGTGCAGCAGATTTTGCCAGCAGGCACAGAGGGAGTCTAATGTACAGAATGGAGGAGAGCTGGGCTGGAGAGATGGCTCAGAGGTTAAGAGCACTGGCTGCTCCTCCAGAGGTCTTGAGTTCAATTCCCAGCAAACACAAGGTGGCTCACAACCATCTATAATGAGATAAATAAATAAAATAAATAAAGCTTAAAAAAAAAAAAGAAGAATGGAGGAGAGTTAAAGAGCCATGTGCAGAATATAAATCAATGAAACAGGTTAATTTCAGTTATAAGAGCTAGTAAGGAACAAGCCTGAGTTAAAGACTAAGCTTTCATAATTAATAATAACTCTCCATGTCATTATTTGGGAGCTGGTGGTCCCTAAAGAAAGTCCGGCTACACTCAGGTTGAGGTTTGGTGGCCTCAAACTCAGAGATCAGCTTGCCTCTGCCTCCTGAGTCCTGGGTTAAAAGCATTGGGCCACCACTGCCCAGCTCTTGGTCAGATTGTCAGACACTTTGGCCACGAAGGCCAGGTCATTGTCAGACCTCAAATCTAGGGGCAGTCCAAATCTGGAGTTATTTCCCGAAGACATTTCTTAGTAACTATCGGGGCGGTCTCTGGGTGGGGTAGGCTTACACAAATTCTGAGAAGGTGTCTACACAAACACCAGCAATTATTTATAGCCAAAAACAGGAGGGCTGATTTCAGTAAAGGCCAGCTCCCAAAGTTCACAGGCCCGTTTCTTCGAGGCCAGATCCTGTGTGGAATCTTCTTCCCTCTTTGGGGTTCACCCGAGCACAGGTGGGACATATCAGAAAGGGTGTCTTTAATAGGGCTTTCCAAACTTGAAACATAATGCCTGGGTCTGAGGAGTTCAGCAGTTTCCAGCAGGTGAGGGGCTTGGTGGGGAACGTAACCATTTGCCTTCTCAGCCAAGCCGCCTGGCAGCAACCACAATCCCCGGCTAAACCGTGTGGTCAGTTCTAGTTTTGCCCAGTCACTCTCACTTGGGGTGCATTCCAGTTGGTCTGGTAAGCTGAGCTCCAGTAGGGCTACCAAGACTTGGAGAGGCCCCACTGCTTCTAGGACCACTTCTCAGGCAGCCAAGGCCGCCACACTGTTGCCTCTGGCTTTTGGGGAATCTCCTCTTTGGTGTCCCTTTGCAATGGGCAATGGACACTCCTCTTGAGTAACCAGATAGGTTCCAACAGGGCTAAAATTTCTTCACTATTTTTTTCTTTACTTCTTTTCCTGATAAAGTTAGCAAACTTCTTTCCCTGTATACAGCCCCATCATCACGAACCATGGCGAAAGCATATTGCATGTGATTGTATGTGGGATAGATAGCCTTGTCTTTCACCCAGTGAAACACTTGAGTCAAAGCTAAAAGCTCACCTTGTTGAGCTGAGGTTCCCCTGCTTAAAGATTGGGCCCACATAGTCTTATGGTCACCACCACTGCTCCTGTGTACCTGATCTTGTCTTGGAAGAAACGGCTCCCATCCGTGAACAATACCTCCTCTGGTACCACCAACAGGACATCAGTCCGATCAGCTCTGATAGACTGGATCGGGTCGGTCACCTCAAGACAGTCATGCAGGGGTGCCTTGGGGTTGTGTTCTCCAGGACAGTAGCAGGAGTGAGGCCTGATGTCTTTGAGTGGAACTGAGTGCAGAATTAAACCAGAAGCAGGACTTGGTATTGGTATTGGTATTTAGCTATTCATCTCTAAATTGCCCCCTTCAAGATAATCATGGATATTCATCATTGGTCTTACAGGAACAATCATCAAAAAATAGCACTTCTCCTCCTCTTCTCTCTTCCCTCTCCTCCTTCTGTAGCATGAATCTTAAAGGGTCTTATCAATAAAAAACAAACCTGAGGCCAGTTATTGGGGTGAATGCTGGAAGATCAGAGAAGCAGAACAAGCCACAGCCATCTCACCTTGCCAGTTCCTCAGCTGATCCTGTTTCCTCAGACTGGAAGCTTCTGTGTCCTCATCCAAATGGATCTCTCAGCTGAACTGCTGCTCAAAAGCCTAAAAATTTAACCAGCTCTAGTTCCTGGTTTTCACACCTTATATACTTTTCTGCTCTCTGCCATTACTTCCTGGGATTAAAGGCGTGAGTCACCATGCCTGGCTGTTTCCAGAATGGCTTTGAACTCACAGAGATCCAGATGGATCTCTGCCTTCAGAATGCTAGGATTAAAGGTGTGTGTGCTACCATTTTCTGGCCTCTGTATCTAGTGGCTGTTCTGTTCTCTGACCCCAGATAAGTTTATTAGGGTGCACAATATTTTGGGGAACACAATATCACCACATTTCCCCTTTTTTGTCTAAAATTTAAAAAGTCTTATAACTAATACAAGAAAAACTATATCCAATAAGTATATACAATATATGCAGTCAAGAATTACATTAATGATGTCTAGTCCATTAACATTTAACAGAATCAGACAAAAAACTCCATTATATATATTAAGTCCAGTAACATTTGATAAACTCAGACAAAAAATTTCATTGCTTATCCTATTTAAAACAAGTAATTTAGCTGGGCAGTGGTGGCACACGCCTTTAATCCCAGCACTCGGGAGGCAGAGGCAGGTGAATCCCTGTGAGTTCGAGGCCGGCCTGGCATACAGAGTGAGTTCTAGGAAAGGCGCAAAGCTACACAGAGAAACCCTGTCTTGAAAAACCAAAAATAAATAAATAAATAAATAAAAATAAATAAATAAAACAAGTAATTCCTTTTTAAAAGTAGATTCAATAATTGACCTTTTTATCTTACTATATCCATCCTTCCTTTTTCTCCCCCTCTTCCCTCTCTTTTTCCTACTCCCTACTACTTCTTTTCTTCTTTTCTTTTGCAATACTCAGGATTAAATAGAGAACTTTTTACAAGCTAGTCAAGTGTTGTGCTCCTAAGCAATATCTCAAGTGCGCGCGTGTGCGCGCGCACAGGCGCACACACACACACACACACACACACACACACAAAGTAATTATAGATTTTGTTTTATTTTGTTTGCAGATAAGGTTTCTCTTTGTACCCCTGGCTGTCCTGGAACTCACTCTGCAGACTAGAACTCAGAGATTCACTTGCCTCTGCCTCCCTAGTACTGGGATTAAAGGCATGTGCTACCACCAACCAGCATAATTATAAAATTTTTTTTTTTTTTTTTTTTTTTGGTTTTTTCGAGACAGGGTTTCTCTGCGTAGCTTTGCGCCTTTCCTGGAGCTCACTTGGTAGCCCAGGCTGGCCTCAAACTCACAGAGATCCGCCTGGCTCTGCCTCCCGAGTGCTGGGATTAAAGGCGTGTGCCACCACCGCCCGGCCAATTATAGATTTTTTTAATAGGGAATTTCAATGTGAAATCTTAAACCATATCAGTGAAATGTTTGGTATTCTCTTACATTTAAATTGATTGGTACATCTTACATTTAAATGGATGAATGTACTACCTATCAATTTATTTTGTAATCATGCAATAGTCATTTAGGAAATACTGGTATAGGGCTGGGAATGTAGTTCAGTGGTATAGTGCTTGCCTGCCAGGTACAGATTCCTGGGTTTGATCCCTCTGGTAGCTTAAATGAGAAATGACCCTCATAGACTGGAGCATTTGAACACTTGGATCTCAGTGAGTGGAGCGATTTGGAAGATTTAGAAGATACAGCCTGGCAGGAGGAAGTATGTCACTGGGGATGGACATTAATAGTTCATAGCCTAATCCTATTTCCGGTTTGCTCTTTGCTTCATGTTTGGGGTTGAAAATGTGACCTCTCAGATTCTTGCTTCTGCCACCATGCCTACTACTTACTGCTATGCCTCCCCATAGCATAAGAGCCACGCCACGATGGGGCTGGGCAGTGTTGTGAGATAATCTTTTTGTATACTGTGAAGATGTGTCTCTCTCAAGGCAGCTTATGATGAGTTTAATAAAGAGCTGAGCATCCAATAGATAGGCAAGAGAGAATAGGCAGGACTTCCAGGAAGAGAGAGGAACTCTGGGAAGAAGAGAAGTGAAATTTGCCAGCCAGACATGGAAAAAATGGGATTCATGACGCTGAGCAGAGGTGACAAGCCACATGGCAGAACGTAGATTAATATAAACAAAGTTAATTTATGTTATGAGCTAATTGGGAACAAACCTAAGCTAAGGCCAAGCTTTTATAACTGATAAGAAGTCTCCATGTCATGATTTGGGAGCTGGTGATTCAAAGAAAGACCTGCTACATATGGCACCCAACATGGGACACGTATATTCACATAGAGCCTGAAAAACCTGGGGAAAAAAAGTTCTGAACACGGAGCCAGACACCGCTTCCTAGTAACTGCAGTCTCTCAGGCAGTCATGGTGCTCATGGCATACAAAAATGTGGCTTCGTTAAGAGGCCCTTGTGTGTAGACAAGCACTTGAGCAGCTGGCATGTTACTAGGTGCAGTGTGGGCCCACCAACTTCCCAGAGCTGGAGCAGATAGGCACAGCTCCTGGTAGATCCCTGTGGACATGAAGCTAGGCTCTTATGGAAAGGCAAACAACAGTTGCAGCCCATAACCAGTAAGAAAGCCTGCTGGAGTGACCTGAGAGACATGGAGCCAGTTGTGAGTGCCATGTGCTAAATGGAGCCATGCAGCAGGTAGCTTGGCCCTTTAAGACTTGGCTCATGTGGTCAGAGAGCTACATAAAAAGCCAGACCTGGCCCGGCAGTGGTGACGCACACATCTTTAACCCCAGCACTCAAGAGATAGAGCCAGGTGGATTTCTGTGAGTTCAAGGCCAACCTGGTCTACAGAGTGAGATCCAGGATAGGCACCAAAGCTACACAGAGAAACCCTGTCTCAGGAAAAAAAAAAAAAAAGTCAGGCCCTGAATGAAAAAAAATCTCTGAACAGGTATAGAATGCTTGAAAATGTTCTTAGATGCTGAAAAAAAAAATATAGATAATCATAGAAAAAAATAGTTTAAAAATAATAAATTCTTTATAGAAAGCGTAAAATAATATAAAAAATAATCCATACAAGGATGGGAAATACACATGACATCCGGATCCTATATATTTATTGCTTTATTAACTTTAAATTTTAAATGCTAATGAGCAAAAACAACAGCTACAAAGGGACATTGGATTATGCAAACTACTGAATGAAACCTGTCTATACATTTTAAGGATGTTTTAACTTCAGGATGAAAGTCAAGAAATGTGTTGCATCAAGGAAGAGGTTGTACCTTTGTTTCCATAGGAAACTAAAAGCTATAGATTCCTTCAAAATTAAGAAAGAACATGTTTGACAAAGGGAGACCTCCTGAAAATCTTGGCTACAGACATGAAGGAACAAACCAAGAAAAACTACAAAACAGGTGATGGATAGGCTGATCCTTCTTCATGGGAACAGCTCTGAGTTGGATGAGAGATGATCCAATCTTGGCTATGGAGTCCTCGTGACTTATTATTACACAACATCCTTTCATATGACATAGATAGAAATTTATATTACAGTTTGGTTAAACAGTCCAAAGAGACCTATAAAGTTAACTGATGCCTTTTACTACCTCAAACATAGAATAGAGAATCATCTTTAGCTAATTTGTGCACACTGAACATTCCCTACTTGTGTTAATGCAGATATGTGTGTTACCTTTAAAAGTTTGTGTGTTTTCAGAACAAAAGGACCAGACACCAAAGAACACAAATAGTCCAGGTGATCCAGCCTCTCAGAATGCCTCTGTTGCAGTTTCCTCAAAATTCTGCATCCAGAACAACTTCAAAGCTGCTAGCTGAGATGGTCCAGCATTACAGACTACTCTAGCCAGGACGTCAGAGAAGCGCTGCACTTTTCCATCACACAGAGACTGGACAACAAATAATATAGATAGCTCTCCCAGGACTTGACCATTATTCTAATTTACTCAGGTCCTCTAAAGATGATGTTGCCCCCAGGAAGCAGAAAGTAATTTTAAGTACATGATGCCCCCATTCCTAAGAGGTCATTGTGGGTTACAGATGTTGCCATTGTTTAGGGGGTTTGTTGCAAGTTGTTATTGGTCATAGTCAGGAGGAAATTAAGCAAAGGAGGCTAGATTCAGGGATATCTTTTCTGAAAAGAAAAAAAGGGGTATAAAGGAATAACAGGAGAAATGGGTAGATCATTGAATCTACTTGAAACTTAAAAGCAACTATTAGTTTCAAATATTTCACATTAGTATGAATTGTTATATAGTGATACAAATTTAAGATAATTTTTATTATAACATATTGTATATATGTTTCTACTCTTGTTTAATGTATTGTACCTACGCAATTGATTTAAAAATGTAATGTAAAGTTCTAGTACTTAAAAGCTATTATTACAAACTATTTAGGATAATTAAGAATTGCAGGATAGGCTGGGTGGTGGTGGCACATGCCTTTAATCCCAGCACTCGAGAGGCAGAGCCAGGCAGATTTCTGTGAGTTCAAGGCCAGCCTGGTCTACAGAGTGAGATCCAGGACAGGCACCAAAACTACACAGAGAAACCCTGTCTCAAAAAAAAAAAAATTGCAGGTTATGTTTTCAAGATCAAACAGAGATATATTTTGGAGAGATAGGTGGTCTTCAAACACTTCAGAGATTTACAGAGTATGACAATTTAAGATGTCTTAATAGGGGTTGGGGATTTAGCTCAGTGGTAGAGTGCTTGCCTAGCAAGTGCAAGGCCCTAGGTTCAGCCCTCAGCTCTGGAAAAAAGAAGTAAAAACAAAAAGATGTCTAAATAACATAAGGCTTTTCATGACAGTGAGACACATCTGTTCCTGGCAACATCAATCTACTTCTAAAAGGGATTATAGTCTTCAAAGATCCTCTATATGGAGTTTGCTTTCAATGTGGCAGAGCTATCCACTGGACAGGAAACTGCCCTTGCCTCAACTGCTGACAGTATGTTGTCCAAATTAGACAAGCAGGACACAAAGATAGTCAACTGCAGAACTTTGCCAAGACAAGATAGGCCAGTCCTTCAAAATTCCTGCTTCACAAAAAAGTCTACCAGATATTCTAGGCTTGACAGCTGACAATGGATACCCCAATGTTGCAGAGGAGTCTTGAGTGACTATTCAGGCAGCCAACTGTCTCTGGCACTTTTATGGTTTTGGAAGTTGTTTGATCTGCACTTCCTGTGTACTCAGGTAATATATGCTTCTCAGATCTCTGGTAAGAGTTGAATACTAGATAGTTATACCATTTTCTTCATTACCAAATTCAGAAAAGAAACTTACAAAAGAGATGTAAAGTTTATAAGTTAGAGAGACATAAAAGCTTAAGTTATTTATCTAAGAAAATGTTTAAGGTCTAAAAGGACATTTTTAGCCTGGTAACACAAGGTATCATAGAAAGTGGTTTAGGTATAAAATTTTGGACTCACCAAGATAGGATAGATAATAGAATATTTTTCTCCAAAGTTGTCAAATACAACTGGACTTGACATTGTGAATGTAATTCTTTTTTTTTTTTTTTTTTTTTTTTTATGTATACAGTGTTCTGCCTCCATGTATGTCTACAGGCCAGAAGAGGGCACCAGATCTCATTACAGATGGTTGTGAGCCACCATGTGGTTGCTGGGAAATTGAACTCAGGACCTCTGGAAGAGCAGTCAGTGCTCTTAACCTCTGAGCCATCTCTCCAGCCCATGAATGTAATTCTTACCTGATAATTGCTCTTATTGTATATAGTTTTACTGTGTTCCTTTTTATTTAGACAAAAGAGGGAAATGTTGTGGGATAACCTTTTTGTACACTATGAAGGTATCTCTGCCAATGCACCTTCTGATTGATTTAATAGAGCTTAATGGCCAATAGCTAGGCAAGAGAGGATAGGTGGGACTCCCAAGAAGAGAGAGGAACTTTGGGAAGAAGAGAAGTGAGATTTGCTAGGCAAATACAGAGGAAATGGGACTCTCAGTACTGAGCAGAGGTGGTAACAAGCCACTTGGCAGAACATAGATTAATATACACAAGTTAATTTAAGTTATGCAAGCTAGTTGGGCAGAAGCCTAAGCTAAAGCCAAGCTTTCATACTTAATAAGAAGTCTCTGTATCATTATTTGGGAGTTGGCAGTACAATGAAAGACTTGCTTCAGGGCAGTGGTGGTGCACACCTTTAATCCCAACACTTGGGAGGCAGAGGCAGGTGGATCTCTGAGTTTGAGGCCAGCCTGGGCTACAGAGTGAGATCAAGGACAGCCAGGGCTACACAGATAAACAAACAAACAAAACAAGCAAACCAAAAAAAGAACCATGATGGGTTCTTCCCACTCTGGAACCATAGGCCAAAATAAACTCTTTCTTCTAAAAGCTGCCTTGGTCATTTTATTTTATCATGACAACATAAAAACAATTAATACAATCCCTCTAGATAAGGTGTGTGAGGATGGGGATAGAATGGTTCACTAACAAATGCCAGTCTTCTAGACGCTGAGATATTTCATTATAAAATGGTAAAAATCCAGGGGGCAGAAAGCTTAGTCAGGAAAATGCTTATCTTGCCACCATGAAGACTTGAATTTGATCTCCAGAATCCCATTTTTAAAAGGATTTATTTATTTATTATATAAACAGTGTTCTATCTGCATGCATGCCTGCATGCCAGAAGAAGGCATCAGATCTCATTATAGATGGTTGTGAGCCACCATGTGGTTGCTGGGAATTAAATAAATAAATCTTAAAAATAAATTAATTAATTAATTTTTTTTTAAAAAAAAGCTGGGCTTGGTGGCTTATGATTGTAATCCCAATGCTGGAGAGGCAGATACAAGCAGATGATTAGAGCTTGCTGGCCAGCCAGACTAGCTTAATTGAAGGGTCAAAGAATAGGATGATTGTTGGGGTGTTGGTGCACATCTTGTATCTCAGCACTCAAGAGGCAGAGTAGGAGGATCTGTGAGTTTGCCGTCAGCCAAGTTCCAGGACAGCCAGGGCTATAGACAAACCCTGTCTCAAAAAACAAAACAGGATAGATGTCCCCTGAGGCATATTAAACAGCACTGAAGGATGTCCTGTCTTTCACACTGTATATAATAATTTTTTTTTTCCAGAAGATTTGTACCAGAGTTGGGTTAGGTTCCCAATACCCATGTCAAGTAGTTTACAACTACCTAGTATACACTCCAGTTACAGAAGATCCAATAGCACCATCCTCTGCCCTCCACAGATACCTGCACACAGGTAGCATACACAGAGACACCCACATGCATACAAAATAAAATAAAAATAATAAACTCTGGATATGGTGACTCATATCTATAATATAATCCCACCGTAATTGCAACACTTTATAGGTTGAGTTGAGAAAAATGTTTCAAGTTAAATACAAGGCTGAGCTGTCAATTAAGTCCCAAGACCACCAGGGATACATAGCAAGGTCTTATCCCAAAAAGAAAAAGGAGGAGAAATTCAAGATGGTGATGGGCGTCAGCACACTCGGGGCCACGGAGCCGGTCCAAGGAGGCTGAGAGACCAGCGGAGGCTTGGTGAGGAGATTCGAAGGAGGATGAGCCCGCAGAGTGTGAACACCAGGCAGACCCACCCCATTACCTGCTTAGGAGAGCATGGGGCGTGGCGCTGCCTGCAGGCTGCAAGCATGATGGTTGTGTCTGGGGTGCTGGCAGGGTGGCTGGGCGAGGGCAGGGCATGGTGCAATAGCCTGGCGCCCTCGCAGGTCCTGCCCCTGGTTGTGCTGCCCAGCCAATTGATCACCATGACTCTGAGCAGCATCAGGATGATCGAGATGAAGACTGGTTCATTTTCTGAACTGAGTCTCACAGGACTTCTATTGTCCACGCTGCTCCCAGAGGCCGTGTTGGTGTTTGTGGACCATGCTGCCGTAAGCCTGATGTCCGTGGTCTGTGTTGACAACAGAGGCCATGTAGGTGTCAGTGATCTGTGCTGCCGCCTGATGGGGTTGGATTCCATGATCAGTGCTGTCACTGGGGACAAGGTTGATGTCCATGATCCAAGCAGCTGCCAGAAACCATCTGGAAGTCCATGATCCCTGCTGCCGCCAGCTGCTATGAGCAAGGAAGCTTGTTCGGCCGTGGTATTGATGACTGCAGACTCTGAGAATAACAAACATTGAAGGAATCTGTGACAACCTCCCCTCCCCCAACTTAACCAAAGAAAAGAAAAGAAAAACAGCCCAGACAGGAAGCTATTGAAGAGAGTCCTTAAAAACTGTGATAAAGATGCTGAAGTACACCTCTTCCCAGTTCATGGCTTCTGGCAGAGGGGTGGAAAAGGACTCAATTTTCTTTATTTATTTGGCAGGGGCAATTGAGACTGGGTTTCTCTGTGTAACAGCCCTGGCTACCCTGGAATTCACTTTGTAGATCAGGCTGGCCTCAAACTTACGGAGATCTCCCTGCCTCTGCCTCTCAAGTGCAGTGATTAAAGGTGTGTCCAACCAAGCCCAGCTAAGGACTCAGGTTTTTTTTTAAGGGGCTGGCCACTGGGAGTTTGCCCATTCTCCAGGGAGTATATGAGCACCACAATTGGACTTAGTGGTTTGTTTTGTTTTTTTGTTGGTGGAGAGGGCACGACGGTGGGAGGGTGGACCTGGGAGGAATGGGAAGCAAGTGTAATCTGGGTACATTGTATGAAATTCCCAAATAATTAATAAAAATATTACATTGGGGGAAGGAAAAGGAAAGAAAATAACTAGATGGTAAAAATCCATTCATTAATGTCATCACCCAGTCTCATCATAAAAGCCTTCAACACAGGAAAGCTGTCATGGCAAACACAAACCTTCCAAAATTCTAATTTCACAAGATAACTTAGGGGTTTTTTTCTTTTCTTTTGGAGACAGTGTTTCTCTGTGTAGCCCTGGCTCTCCTGGAACTCACTCTGTAGCCCAGGCTGGCCTCAAACTCAGAGATCCACCTGCCTCTGCCTCCCAAGTGCTGAGATTAAAGGCGTGTGCCAACATCACCCTGACTTAGATTTTATTATTGCCAATAAATACTGTCTGTTTCTTTCCTTGAAGTCAAAGTTATAACAGGTCTTTCTTTGGAACTGCCAGCTCCTGAATAATGACACAGAGACTTTTTATTAATTATGAAAGCTTGGCCTTAGCTAATACTTGTTCCCAACTAGCTCTTAAAACAAATTAACCCATTTATATTAATCTTCCTTCTGCCCCGAGGATTGTTACCACTCCTCAGTACGGTGTGTCTGACTTCCTCCATGTCTGGCTGGTGAATCTCCTACTCCTCAGATGCTTTCCCAAAGTTCCTATCTCTGCCTGGAAGTCCCATCTATCCTCTCCTGCCTAGCCATCGGCCATTCAGCTCTTTATTAAACCAATCAGAAGGTGCCTTAGGCAAGTGAGGAAGGACAGAGACATATCACAGTGTACAAAAAGATTATCCCAGCACAGAGTTTCTCTTCACTCAATATGTCTGTCCAATAGACAATCTATATAACCCAGAGTGGGTCAGTTATTCTTTCAAACACAAATGGAATGCCGTCTGTATTTGAAAAAGAGCACCATTCAAAAACCAATAATAATAAAGTCAGTGTGGTGGCTCATGTCTAAAATCCTAGGAATGGAGAAGTTGAGGCAAGGGGATTGCCCTTAGTTACAGGCCAGCCTGAACTAAGGTATCGGACCATGTCTCACATAAAGGCGGCGTGTGGGAGAGAGAGGGCTGTAACTCAGCTGGAAGAACATATGCCTAGCATGCACCAGGCCCTGGGTTCATCTCAACAACTGGACACGGTAGCATGATCTTGTAGTCCCAGTATTTAGGAGATGGAGGCGGGAGGATCCTAAGTTCAAGCTCATCATCAGCTGTATAGGAAGGGCTGCATGAGACCCTGTTTGGGGGAGAGGTGAAAAAGAAAGACAGAAAAAAAAAAAAAAAAAGAATCAGAAAGCAAATAGAATTGGATACAATCCTACAAGGGCATGACCTTGAAACAACCTTATTTGACTCTACAGCATGAAGTAGTGCTGTGTGCCTACACCCCAGTTAGAGGCATAGAGTATTGAAAAGGAATTCGTTTGATCACTGAGATTTTATCAAACTACGATGGAGAGAGTTGTTGTATCTCATCAAGAGCATCTGTTTTGCCTAATGTGCAAAAAGAGCACAGGGAGGAAGGGTGGTTTGGGGGCCATTGTGCTAAGGTCAGCATTAATCCAGCTTTTTTTTTTTTTTTTTTTCCTGTGTCACTACAGTGTGAACATAGCTGAGAAGACAAGAAACTGAAAATAAAATGGTGCAGCTACTGTGGAAAGCCCTAACAGACCGCAGTCCAGCATTGGGGGGGAGGGGGTAGCAGAAGGGGATAGAGCTCACGCCATATGGTGTAGGCCTCCTACCCCAGCACAGGGTGAGGCAGAGGCAGGCAGGTCTCCGTGAGTTCCTCGGCAGCCAGAGCTCAGTAGTGACACCTTATCTCAAAAAAGTAAATAAATAAACGAAATCAAACAAACAGAAGTTAAACTGAAAGTGCAAAGTGCCTGGGGCTCCAGCTCAGCAGCGGGGAGCGGGGAGCTTTCCCAGCATCCTCTTGTCGACTCCCCGTGTGGAATAAGTCATTTATACACTGGCCGTGGTGACACACATCTGCAATCCCAGCACCCAGGAGGCAGAGTCTACAGTGAGTTCCAGTACAGCCAGGGCTGTACAGAGAAACTTGTCCTGAAAAAAAGAAGAAAAGAAAAAGAAAAATATGTCATTCATGCACAGATAGATACTGTATGCATTCATTTCTATGGGTGTGTAAAAGGTCATATTTATAGAGGAAAAAGATAGAATAGTGATTGCCAGGGTCTAGGAGAACATAAGAAACAGAAAGTTGTTTCATGGTTCAAAAAAAAAATACTTTTATGAATTCTTTGAGAATTTCAAAAACGTTTTTAGATCATATTTACTCTACACTCAGCCCTCAAACTTCTCTAGGGTCTACCCCCAGCGCCCTACCTTTCCCCCAGCTTTGAGTCCCCTTTACTGCTGGGTGTGGGTCATCCACTGGTCAACCTACAGGTACCACACCCTTAAAGAAAATTCACTCTCGCTCCCCTAGAAGCTATGAACTGTCCATAGTTCCTCAGTTAGGGCTGGAGCCTATGGGCCCCTTCCATGTCATGCTAGAATACTGGCTGGCTTGAAAAGTTGTTTACTGGGTATGAATTTTTGGGTTTGATTTTGATTTTCCTTTTTTGTTTGTTTGTTCTTGTTTTTTGTTTGTTTGTTTGTTTTATGTGCATTGGAGTTTTGCCTGAATATATGTCTGTGTGAGGGCATCAGATCCCCTGGAACTGGAGTTACAGACAGGTGTGAGCTGCCATGTGGGTGCTGGGAACAAAACCCAGGTCCTTTGGAAGAGAAGCTCCCAACCACTGGCTTCTTTCTAGCCACTTGTTGTGGTGATATATTGTGTACCCTAATAAAGTTTGCCTGAGGATCAGAGGACAGAGTCAGCCACTAGATTAGACATAGAGGTCAGGCAGTGGTGGCACACACCCTTAATCCTATGACTTGGGAGGCAGAGATCCGTCTGGATCTCTGTGAGTTCAAGGCCACAATGGAAACAGCCAGGCAGTGGCGGCACACACCTTTAATCCCAGTACTGGGAAGCACACATGCCTTTAATCCCAGGAAGTGACGACAGGGCTGAGAGAGGTCTATAAGGCGTGAGGAGACAGGAACTAAAGCAGTTCAGCTGAGACCCTTTTGGGTGAGGACTCAGAGGCTTTCAGTTTGAAGAAACGGGATCGACTGAGGAGTTGCCAAGGTGAGGTTGGCTGCTGTGGCTTGCTCTGCTTCTCTGATCTTTCAGCTTCCACCCCAATATCTGGCTTTGGGTTTTTTATTGAAAGACCATCTTAGATTTGAGCTACTCCTTGTTGTTGTTGTTTTTTTTTGTTGTTGTTGTTTGTTTGTTTGTTTATGGGTTGATTTTTTTTTTTGGGGGGGGTGTTTTGAGACTGGGTTACTCTTTGTAGACCTGGCCACCCTGTAATTTGCTCTGTAGACAAGGCTGGCCTTGAACTCAGAGATCCACCTGCCTCTGAGTCTGCAGTGCTGGGATTAAAAGCGTGTGCCACCACACTCAGCTTGACTTTGTTTGTTTGTTTGAGGACAAGTTGTCAGACATCTCAAATTGACCTAAAACTCACTATGTAGCCAATGACGACCTTAAACTTCTGATCTTCCTGCCTTCATCTCTCAAATTCTGAGATTATAGGTAAGCAATTTTTTTTTGTTTTTTTTTTTTTTTTTTTGTTTTGTTTTTTTTTGTTTGTTTGTTTTTTTTTTTTTTTTGGTGCCAATTTAAATAATTTTATTAGACATTCCATTTTCCACCTGTTTTATTAGACATTGCATTTTCCGTTTAGGATACAGTGCTTATAAAGTGCAATGTTTTATTTACTTCCTCTCCCTGTGCACATGTTCCGTGTTCAAGTATTGAGAATGCCCAGTAATTTATTGTAGCAGCTTAAATTTAAAACTGCTATGAAACTTGCTAAATTTGGGTCCTTCAATTGTTTCCCTGTGGAACAATGCTACACCTCTACTTGGATTGACTTAATCCACCTCCTCAATGGTGGGCCCTGAAGAAGCACCACCAGATGGAGGAGCTCCTCCACCAGGGAAGCCCCCAGGCATTCCTCCTGGCATGCCACCAGCACTCTGGTACAGCTTGGTAATGATGGGGTTGCAGACTTTCTCCAGTTCTTTCTGCTGGTGTTCAACTTTTTCTTTTTTTTTTTTTTTTTTTTTTTTTTTTTTTTTTTTTTTTTTTTTTTTTTTTTTTTTTTTTTTTCTTTTGCTGGTGTTCAAACTCTTCCTTCTCTGCAGTCTGATTCTTATCCAGCCAGCTGATGATTTCATTACACTTGTCTAGAATCTTCTGTTTGTCCTCATCATTGATCTTGCCTTGAAGTTTCTCATCTTCAACTGTTGCTTTCATGTTGAAAGCATAGGACTCCAATGAATTCTTGGAGGAAACCTTGTCTCTCTGCTTCTCATCTTCTGCTTTGTATTTCTCAGCCTCCTGGACCATGCGCTCAATATCCTCCTTGCTCAAGCGGCCCTTGTCATTGGTGATGGTGATCTTGTTCTCCTTGCCTGTGCTCTTATCTACAGCAGAAACATTGAGGATGCCATTGGCATCAATGTCAAAAGTGACTTCAATCTGAGGAACACCACGGGGTGCTGGAGGTATGCCTGTAAGTTCAAACTTTCCAAGCAGGTTGTTATCCTTGGTCATGGCTCTTTCACCTTCATACACCTGAATGAGCACACCAGGCTGGTTGTCAGAGTAGGTGGTGAAAGTCTGTGTCTGCTTGGTAGGGATGGTGGTATTGCGCTTGATGAGGACAGTCATGACTCCACCAGCAGTTTCAATACCAAGGGAGAGAGGAGTGACATCCAAGAGCAGCAAATCCTGAACATTCTCAGACTTGTCTCCAGACAGAATGGCAGCCTGGACAGCTGCACCATAAGCAACAGCTTCATCGGGGTTAATGCTCTTATTCAGTTCTTTTCCATTGAAGAAGTCTTGCAGAAGCTTCTGAATCTTGGGGATTCTGGTAGAACCACCCACCAGGACAATGTCATGGATCTGTGACTTATCTAGTTTGGCATCTCGAAGGGCCTTTTCTACAGGGTCCAGAGTGCCTCGGAACAGGTCAGCATTTAATTCTTCAAATCGAGCACGGGTAATGGAGGTATAGAAGTCGATTCCCTCATAGAGAGAATCAATCTCAATACTGGCCTGGGTGCTGGAGGAGAGGGTACGCTTAGCCCGTTCACAGGCAGTACGCAGACGCCTGACAGCTCTCTTGTTCTCACTGATGTCCTTCTTGTGCTTCCGCTTAAACTCAGCAATGAAATGGTTGACCATTCGGTTATCAAAGTCTTCTCCACCCAAGTGGGTGTCTCCAGCTGTTGATTTGACTTCAAAAATTCCATCCTCAATAGTGAGGATTGACACATCAAAAGTACCACCTCCCAAGTCAAAAATCAGCACATTCCTTTCAGCTCCAACCTTCTTATCTAACCCATAAGCAATAGCAGCAGTGGTTGGTTCATTGATAATTCGAAGCACATTGAGGCCGGCAATAGTTCCAGCATCTTTTGTTGCCTGTCGCTGAGAGTCATTGAAGTAGGCTGGCACAGTGACCACAGCATTGGTGACAGTCTTCCCTAGATAGGCTTCTGCAATTTCCTTCATCTTCGTCAGAACCATAGAGGACACCTCCTCTGGGTAGAAACTTTTTGTCTCTCCTTTGTATTCTACTTGGACCTTGGGCCTGCCTGCATCATTCACCACCATGAAAGGCCAGTGCTTCATATCAGACTGAACAACAGCATCATCAAACCTACGTCCGATCAAACGTTTGGCATCAAAAACTGTGTTGGTGGGGTTCATTGCAACCTGATTCTTCGCGGCATCCCCAATTAGCCGTTCTGTGTCAGTGAAAGCAACGTAGCTTGGTGTGGTTCGGTTTCCCTGGTCATTGGCAATTATCTCCACCTTCCCATGCTGGAAGACACCCACACAGGAGTAGGTGGTGCCAAGATCGATGCCGACTGCAGGTCCCTTAGACATGGTTGCTGGCTTGTAGGCCTGTGCTGCGCTAGCGACGAGACCGCACGAATTCCCCCAGAAAGCTGCCTCCGCGTTCAATGAGACCCAAGCAATTTTTTCTAATATTTATTTGTTCATCTCTCGTGGTTAGTTTTTTTTTTTAAGATTTATTTATTTATTTTGTATACAATGTTCTGCCTGCATGTATGCCTGCTGCCAGAAGAGGGCACCAGATTTCATTATCGATGACTGTGAGCCACCATGTGGTTGCTGGGAATTGAACTCAGGACCTCTGGGTGAGCAGCCTAGTGCCCTTAACCTCTGAGCCATCTCTCCAGCCCATTTTTTTTTTATTTTATTTATGTATTGTGTGTGTGTGTGTGTGTGTGTGTGTGTGTGTGTGTGTGTGTATCTTTAAATGTATATGCATGTGTGTATGCAGGAGACTTTGTGGGATACCTGGCTTGCTACATCTGTGTTGTGACCAAAGCTCTAGCCCTCATGATTGTGCAGCAAGCACTCTTAATGAATAGACTGTCCTTCCAGTGTCCTCCCACACACAATTTAATGCTCAACAATATATTAACAACAACTAATTGTATATTTCAAGATAGTCGGAATAGATATGTTGACTGTTTTCAACACCAAGAAATAATAAAGTATGTGTACATGCAGAAATAAATAATGTAGGGGGCTGGTTAGGAGCACTTGTCACTTTTTTAGAAAACTTGAGTTTGGTTTCCAGCCCAAGCTACCCACATCAGGTTGCTCACAACTAGGAAACGCCAGTTCCAGTGAATCTGAAGCTTTTGACCTCTGCCGGCGGCACCTGCACTCATGTTCACACACACACATTCACACACACACATGCCTACACATAATTAAAAATAAATGCTTTTTAATTAAAAAAATAAATAAATAATGTTTCCAGCTGATGGTGGCACAAGACTTTTAACCCAGCACTCAGGAGGCAGAGGCAGGCAGATTTCTGAGTTAGTTAGGTCTGGTCTACAGAGTGAGTTGCAAGACAGCCAGAGCTACACAGAGAAACCCTGTCTTGAAAGAAACAAACAAACAAAATAATAGTAGTAATAAAGAAAACAGCAAATGGGGGCTAGAGAGATGACAGCTAAGGGTGTCTGCTGCGTGTCACTCAAGGGGATGGAGTTTGTGCGCCAACACCCAGGTAACAAGCTGGGTATCCTACAAAGTGCCCCTAAATCCAGCTCTGAGAGCTATGACTCCCTCCTCTGGCCTCTTCAAACACACAAACACCAGCACACACATCCATACACTCAAATGAATAAATATATTTTTGAAAAACCCCAAGTTTAACAAATGGGGATCTGGAGATATGGTTCAGTCAGTAAAATGCTTTCTGCACAAACATGAGGGCCTAAATTCACATCCTCAACAGCCACATAAAATGCTGGGCATACACTTTTAATCTCAGCAACGGGTGATAGAAACAATTAGATCCCAGAGGCTTACTGGCCAGCCAATTTAGACAGGCCAGCTGGAGGTTCATCAAAATAAAACAAACAACAAACCAAACAGGTGGTTTTGAGATTGAAAAAGATACTCAAAGTTGACCTCAACGTTCTGCACAGAGATGCACAGGTAAGCTCACCTGCACACATACTGCCTCCTGAGTGCTGGGATGTAAGGCTACACCACCACTAGCTGGCCATGATTGAATGGTTTTAAACCCATCTTTTTCCTTTTTCATTATTTGGTTTGAGTAAATGTTGGGGTTTGGTTGTGGTGATATTTCATTTGTGCTCTAATAAATAAAGCTTACTTGGAGATCAGAGGAAAAAGCCAGCCAGGCAATGGTAGCACACGCCTTTAATCCTAGCATTCAGGAGGCAGAGATTCATCCAGATCTCTGTGAGTTCAAGGCCACACTGACAACAGAGCCAGGCTCTGTTCCTTTATTCCCAGCACTAGTTAACCATAGAGGTCTGGAGGTCTGTACAGACAGACAGGCAGTGATAGAGCTGGGCAGAAAGAGGAAGTGATGTAGCTGGGTGGGGAGAGGAAGTGAGATAGAGGACACAGAAAGGATATAGGAGTGGGTATACAGGAATTAGCTCTTTGTGGCTGAGGATTTCTAGCGGAAAGAATGTGGCTGGCTTCTTTCTGCTTCCCTGATCTCTCAGTTTTTACCCAAATATCTGGCTCTGGGTTTTTTTTTTTTTTTTTTTAATTAATAAGACCATCTAGCAATTTGTCTTACATTTGGTAGTTATTGTTTTGCTTTCCTTTTGTAGGCTTTTTATTGTTTGTTTGGGGGAGGGTTGAGACACTGGATACCTGAACCTGAAGTCTCCCCATGCTAGGCTAGCACTCTACCACTGAGCTATATTCTCCCCCCCCCTCTTTTTTTCCACTTTTTATTTGATTTGATTGATTGATTGATTTTTGTTTTGTTTTGTTTTTCGATAATGGTTTCTCTGTGTAGTTTTGGTGCCTGTCCTGTATCTCACTCTGTAGACCATTCAAAGAGATCAGCCTGGCCCTGCCTCCCAAGTACTGGGATTAAAGACGTGTGCCACTACCTACCAGCTTCACTATGTTGACCAAGCTGGCCTTGTACTCACTCTGGCTTTGAACCTCAGATCCTCATGTCTCGGATTTTCCTGTGTCTGGGGTTACAGACCTGTACTACCAGGCCTAGCTGAGTAAGTTGTAAACATCTTGTTTTTCTAGTCTCCCTGTGTTTTCACTTCCCTAAAGCAAGGTGCTTGAACCAGATCCACAGTTCTTTTTTTTTTGATTTTTTGAGACAGGGTTTCTCTGTGTAGCTTTGCGCCTTTCCTGGAACTCACTTGGTAGCCCAGGCTGGCCTCGAACTCACAGAGATCCGCCTGCCTCTGCCTCCCGAGTGCTGGGATTAAAGGAGTGCGCCACCACCGCCCGGCTTCAGATCCATAGTTCTTAACATTTCTACTACCCTTACCTTAAACACCATGTTTTTGGCTACTAAAAAACAAAAAAAAAAACTGTGGGGCAGGGGTGCCTCATGCCTTTAATCCCAGCATCCAGGAGGCAAAGCCAGGCGGATCTCTGTGAATGGTCTACAAAGTGAGTTCCAGGCCAGCTAGGGCTGTTATACAGAGAAACCCTATCTTGAAAAACAAACAAAAAAACCTGTATTGTTTACGAAGAAATTCTGTAGGCAAGAATGGTGGTACTCTCCTATAATCTCAGTAATTGGAAGATGAGGCAGGAGGATTAAAGTTTCAAGGCCAGAATTGACTGCCCTAGAGAGTTCCAAGCCAGCTGGTCTATATGAGCATCGGTTTGAAAAGAAAAGTAATTAGTCCCTATCTTAGTGTTTATCACTCATATTATTATACTCAGCGTCAGTTATTTTCTTACTTTCAGAGTCCAGCTGTAGCAAACACAGACACTATATGTACCTGTTCCTTGACGCTCTCCCAGAGTGGATGTAGCAGAATAATTAAAGCCAGTGACCCATTTCCTCTGCTCCTATACCTCATCAGCATCTGGGTTCATTTTGTGAAGTCCACTCCCTAGCCAAATCAAGCAGACCACTGGCCTTGTGCATATATGTGGGAAGCTAGCCAACAGCAAAGGGCATTAGAACAGATTAGCACAGTGCCGTATTAAGAAAGGAGGGAAGAGCAAAGCGGTGGTGGTGATGCACACTTTAATCCCAGCACTTGGGAGGCAGAGGCAGACAAGTCCAGGACAGCCTGGGCTACAGAGTGAGTTCCAGGACCGCCAGGATTGCTACACAGAAAAACCCTGTCTCAGGAAAAAAAAATAAAAAGAGAGGAGAAGGATTTGCATAAAGTTAATTAAGCTTGAGTTCCAAAAGTTCCTTATTTGCAAGTGCCCCTGGGAGAGGTGGGAGCTACTGAGCTGTAGTCTGCTACAGATTGGAGAAGGAAGGAATTTGCAATCAAGTAACATTAGTTACTGCTCAGCCTGCTGCCCCTTGCAGAATGCTCAGTGAATTCTTACAAAGAAGGAGGAGAAACAAGAGAAGGCGAAGGGAGGGGGTAACAGCAGGAGCAGAAGGAAGAACAGCAGCTGAATTGTTTTCTAAAAATTACCTGAAGATCTTAGAAAAGGGGGCTGGAGAGATGTCTCAGCGGTTAGAGCACTGGCTGCTCTTCCAGAGGACCTGGGTTCTGAGCAACCAGATAATGGCTCACGACTATTTATAGTGGGACCTGATGCCCTCTTCTGTCATGCAGGCACAATTGCAAAGAGTACTCATATATACATAGATAAATGTGTTGTTTATTATGTGGCGCCGTTTATTGTGTAAGAAAAGCCATGAGGCACAGCACAACAAAACCCACTATTAAGAGTTTATTAGGGGAAGGGGACAGAAAGTAGTTCTTAGACCTATGAGAAATGGTCATGCAGGGAGAGGAGGAAGGGTCTGTGATCTGCTTTTTATGAATTCCCTGGCACATGAGCATATGGGTTTAAGTAGCTACCCCACGAATGCACATAGATTAACGTGATCACCAAGCACAAGGATTATGTAGGACCTAGGCTTCAGGATGGCTAAGCATCTTGCCTGGCTACTGGACAGCGAATGTTTGGTCATGTAGCTAGGGAAGTGGCCAGGAATTCCAACAAAATGTCTTAAACAGAAAAGATATGAGCATGCATTGCACGTATTAACAACAACAACAACATATCTGAGCAAAGTCAGGTGTCATGGTTCACACCCATAATCCTAGCACAGAAGAGGCCGAGGTAGGAGAATGGCTTTGAGTTTGAAGCTAGCCTGGACTACACAATGAGTTCCAGGCCAGATTATATTGCAGAGTAAGACCTGCCTTTTTGTTTGTTTGTTTTTCGAGACAGGGTTTCTCTGTGTAACAGTCCTGGAACTTGCTTTGTAGACCAGGCTAGCCTCGGACTTAAAGAGATCCTCCTGCCTCTGCCTCTCAAGTGCTGAGATTAAAGGCATACACTACCCCTGCCCAGCAAGACCCTGTCTTAAAAAAAAATGGTGAGGGTCTGGAGAGATGCCCAGAGGATAAGACATTTGCCGCTCTTACAGAGGTCTTAGTTTTGGTTTCCTGCACTCACATAGTATCTTACAAAACTCCAGTAGCTCTAGTTTTAGGAGGTCTGGTGACTGCTTCTAATCTCTGCAGACACCAAGTATGCACATAGTGTACAAATACATACATACAGGCAAAATCACGTATACATATAAAATTGTTTTTTCTTGTGTTATTTTTTTTTCAAGGTTTCTCTATGTAGCTCTGGCTGTCCTAGAACTCATTCTATATACCAGTGTTGTGCCCAGACCATGACCCCCAGAGAGACCACCAAAGACAAGCATGCCAGAATGCCAAAGCAAGGTTTAATTCAGGATATCCAAATACAAGCCTAGGTAGGGACTTCTTCCAACAGATCCAACGCAGTGGAGGCTGGAGGAAGTGCCCACCTCCTGAAAGCTCAGTTTTTAAAGGCAAAAACCACGAGGTTACATCACTTAGGGGTGCTAGTATGGGTACAATTCTGATTGGCTCACTTCTAGGGGCTCCCTAGAAATCATGGCTTAATCTTACTTCTAAGGGAGTGGTTACCCACCACCATTTCTCATTGGCTGCCCTCAGGTGGGGACATTTCTGTGGTCAGTTACCCTGGAAACCAGGGAGAGGACATTCCATTATGACATGCAGTCATTACCTTGTGACTCTGTACTTTTACACTTCCTGGTTTCTGGAATCTGAACTGACTGGTTTCAGTAACTCATGGCCTGTACCTAAAAGGAGAAATCTCAGGCCTTAGTTTTTGGGTGAAAGAATTTTGGTCTTATTTCTAAGATGGCTCATTTTGGTCTCACACCAGGCTGGCCTTGAACTCAGAGATCTGTCTGCCTCCTAAGTGCTGGGATTCAAGGTGTGTGCCACCGTGCCAGCCTAGTACTTTTTTTTTTTTTTTTTTTTTTTTTTGGTTTTTTGAGACAGGGTTTTTCGTTTTTCTGTGTAGTTTTTGGTGCCTGTCCTGGAACTCACGCTGTAGACAAGGCTGGCCTCGAACCCACAGAGATCCACCTGGCTCTGCCTCCGGAGTGCTGGGATTAAAGGTGTGTGCCACGTAAATATATCTTTTAAAAATAAATAAACAGGCGGCTGGAGAGATGGTTCAGAGGTTAAGAATACAATCTGTTCTTCCAGAGGTCCTGAGTTTAATTCCCAGCAACAACATGGTTGATGTATAATGAGATCTGGTGCCCTCTTCTGGCATGCAGGCAGGCATGCAGATAGAATGCTGTATATATAATAAATAAATAAATCTAAAAAAATTTAATAAAATAAAGAAGCCGGGCAGTGGTGATGCAGGCCTTTAATCCCAGCACTTGGGAGGAGGCACAGGCAGGCAGATCTCTGTGAGTTTGAGGCCAGCCTGGTCTACAGAGTGAATTCCAGGATAGGCTCCAAAAGCTACACAGAGAAACCCTGTCCTGAAAAACAAAACAAAAAATTACATTTAAAATGTAAATAAATAAATGAAAATAAAATCAAAGAATGAAGGCTGGAGAGATGGCTCAGCAGTTAAAGGTGCTTGTCACAAAGCAAGACAACCTGAGTTCACTCCTTGGAACCCACTGGTGGAAAGAGATAAACAGTTGCGGAAAGTTGTCCCTGTCCTTCACAAAGTGGAAGGCTGAGATGTGATGACTGACTCACATTCAAGGCCAGCCTAGGCTGTAGAGTGAGTTTCTGGGTTATCTTGGGCTTCAGAGTGAGGCTTTGTCTTAATACTTACACTTTATTGTAGTCCTAATTTGTTTGTGAAGGGCCTCCAGAACTACCATGTATCCCTTCCCAGCAAGGTCAAGAGGTAGAGCCCTGGCGTAGTCTCCTGTCACAGAGAAGAAATGATTCTTTCGTTTTCCATGCTTGACCAGCATATCTTGGCAAGCAGGCTCCAGACCTCTAACAAGATAGACAAACAGAACTGATCATTTCTATGGAGTTTCAGATAATTGCAGTTTTCTTTTTGGGGACACTGTCTATATGAGTGATCAACCATTCAAATAATACCCCAAAGCTAATTTCTCTCCCCCACTCATACTAGGGTTTCATGTAGTCTGGGCTATCTTTTTTTTTTTTTTAAATATTTTTATTTTATAATTAATTTAATTTTACAAATCAGCCACAGATTCCCCTGTCCTTCTTCCTCCCATCCCCTAGCCTTCCCCCCAATCTGCCCCCTAATTCCCACTTCCCCCAAGGCAAGGTCTCACCTGGGGAGTCAGCCAGCCTGGTAGACTCAGTTGAGGTAGGCCCAGTCCCCTCCTCCCTACACCAAGGCTGAGCAAAGTGTCTCAGCATAGGCTGGGCTATCTTCAAATTCAATATCAGCCAAGGATAACCCAGACGTACTGATCCTTTTACCTCTTCCCCCAAAGGGATGGGATTACAGACATATGCCACCGTACTGACTTCTGAGATTCTGGGGATTGAACTCAAGGCCTCATGAATGTTAGGCAGGCACTCGACCAACTGACCTGTATCCCTAGCCCAAAGCTAATTTCTTTGTTACTTTGACCACCGCCTTCAAATCTTCCTCCCAACAGTCTTTGCCATTCCTTGAGGTACATTTCAAAAAACACTGTGAGTTGCCAACTTAGCATGCCTGTAGTCACAATGCAGATTCAGGGACTGTGTACCCAGAAGTTAGATTCAATAGTCTGGGAAGAAATTCAGATGTCCACATTTTTATTTTAATTTTCCTAGTGCTGGGATGAAATCTAGAGCCTCTTTCATACTACGATAACACTCTGTCACTGAGTTATATCACTAGCACCATGGAGGCCACAATTTTTTTTATCACATTTTTTTTTAAAGTTCTTGGCAACTTTGACTGTAGGCCTTTTTTTTTTTTTTTTTTTTTTTTTTTTTTTTTTCGACATTTTCTGTTAGCTTTGCGCTTTCTGAGCTCATGTAGCCAGTGCTCAACTCAGAGATCCCTGCTCTGCTGATGCTGGATTAAAGGCGTGCGCCACCAACGCCCGGCATCTGCTGCTGCCTTTTTTTTACTGTTAGGATTACTACAAACAAGACTGAATCTAGCTAATTTTAGCTCAAGACTGAAGCAAAATAAAAAAGATACAGAAGAGTAGCTGGAGAGTTGGCTCAAAAGTTAAGAGCACTGGCATTCTTCCAGAGGATCCGGGTTCAAGTCTCAGAACACACACGGTAGCTCACTACCTCTGTAATTCTAGTTCTAAGGAATCCAACACCCTCTTCTGGTCTTCCTGGATGCCAGGCAAGCATGTGATGCATATACATGCATGCAGGCAAAACACCTTTATACATAAAAACAAATTACTTTTATTTGTTTGTTTGTTTGTTTGTTTTTGCTTTGTTGAGACAGGGTTTCTCTTTAACAGTCCCGGCTGCCCTGTAACTCACTCTGTAGACCAGGCTGGCTTCAAACTCGCTGTGATCCATCTGTCTTTGCCTCACAAGTGTTGGGATTAAAGGCATGTGCCACCACTGCCAGGTTATTCTTTTTTTTAATTATGTTTAGAAATGTTCCTTGTATTCCTGATCTTTCTAGGACCTTTATCATGAAGGGGTGTTGGATTTTGTCAAAGGCTTTTTCAGCATCTAAGGAGATGATCATGTGGTTTTTTTCTTTCAGTTTGTTTATATGGTGTATTACATTGACTAAATTCCGTATGTTGAACCATCCTTGCATCCCTGGGATGAATCCTACTCGGTCGTGATGGATGATTGTTTTGATGTATTCTTGGATTTGGTTTGCCAATATTTTGTTGAGTACCTCCACGGGCTGCCGCCGCAGGCCTACCTGTGTCTGCTTGTCTCCGCCGCTGGGCCTGTCTACCTCTGTGGACCGCTGCTGGGCCTGAATGTCCCTGTCGGCCACAGCCTCCGGCCTGTCTACCTCTGCGGGCCGCCGCTGGGACCCTATTCTTTTTTTTTTTTTAAAGAATTATTTTTGGAGACAAGGTCTCTCTACATAGCCCTGCCTGTCCTGGGACTCCTATGTAGACCAGACTGGCCTCAAACTCACAGAGATCCCACCTGCCTCTGCCTCCTGAGTGCTGGGATTATAGGCAAGTGCTACCATGCCTGACTTTTAAAAAGAGAATATTAAAACAAGCTCATCAGTTGAGCACTTATTGCTCTTGCAGAGAACCCAGGCTTAATTCCCAGCACCCATATGGAGGCACACAACTGTTACAACTTCACTACCAGAGTATCTGGTGCCCTCTTCTGGCCCTTGTGGGCACCAGGTACACATGTGGTACACATATATACATGCAGGGAAATCACTCAATACACATTAAAAATTAATGATAATAAAATAAAAATAAGTTGGGAAGTGGTGGTACATGCCTTTCATCTCGGCACTCAGAGGAAGAGGCAGGCAGATCTTTGTGAGTTCAAGGCCAGCCTAGTCTATAGAATGAGTCTCATGACAGCTAGGGCTACACAGAGAAACCTTGTCTTGAAAACCAAAAATTTAATTTTAATTAATTAATTAAAATAAATAAATTGCTGTAGTTTGAATAGGAATGCCCCCCCCCATAGACCCATGTGTTTGAATGTTTGGCCCATAGGTAGCATTATTATGAGTTTCAGGCCAGCCTGGTCTATAGAATGAATTCCAGGACAGTTGAGGCCAAACAGAGAAACCTTGTCTTGAAAAAACAGAAACAAAACAAAACCAAATGAGTTGCTATGGTCATGGTGTCTTTTAGAGCAATAAAACCCTAACTAAGACATAAATAAAGATATAATTGTGAAGAAGAAAAATAGGTTAAAATAACAATGAACCATGCTTAAATTGGAAACATGTTCAACCTCTGCATTTAATTTTACTCCTTTCTCACCTGCAAACCTATACTTTTTCAGTATTTTTACACACAAGCTTATGAACCATGATTACACTCAAAACAGATCCATTGGAAATAGAAGTGCCTCATTAGTAAAGAACACTGGCTGCTTTTGCAGAGGACCTGTGTTCAATTCTCAGCACCCACATAGTGGCTCACAGTCATCTATTATCCCAGTTCTAGGGAATCCAATGACCTTTGACCTCCAGGCACACACATGGTGCACAGACATACATGTACTCATATTTATACATGATATTAAAACAAAAATAATGCCTACTTCATGTGACCCATGTGTGGTAAGAATTCCTTCAGCTTTGTTCAATTTATTTTTTCACCTTCTTATCCTATAAACCTGTATTTACAGGGGCTGGAGAGATATCTCAGATATTAAGAGCAGTTGCTGCTGTTCCAAAGGACCTTAGTTCAGTCCCCAGCACCTGTACTGGACAACTCACAGCCACCTGTAACTCCAGGATGCCAGGACACCACCTTCTGGCCTTTGTGAACACTGGCCAGAGCACACACACATACACATACACATACACACACATACATATACACACACGTTAGGATTCTGCCCCCACTCCAGCTGCATGACTGCATATGCCCAGTTCAGGAGTTCAGGAAGGGGTCTTGCATCTTACGTCATCAATGCGCACTGGTAATTGCATGCATGCGGCGTGGTGGTGCAATGGCAATCAGTGCATGCGTGGTGTATCTTCGTAAGCGCTGCTTATTATCATTCTTAACAACACACACACACAAACTACACATATAATGTACCTCTTAACCTACTTTATAATCTCAATTAGAATTGAAGTGTTCTTTAGTTAGATATATTGACAAATGCTGCTACAGTAGAGACAGGAGACTCAGGAGTTCAAGACCATACTAAATTATATGTCCTTTAAAGGGAGCTGAAGAAATGGCCTGCTGGGGGATGTCTTTCTGTGCTCTATGAATATATATTGTTCCCATTTGTTAATAATAAGCTGTTTGACCTATGGCAAGGCAGCTTAGAGGCAGGCTGGAATTCAGGAGAGAGAGACAGGAAAGAGAAAGGCCAAGTCTAAAGACACACTGAAGGAGAAGCAAGATGCCAGCAGACTGGTAACGCCACAGCTACGTGGCAAAATGTAGAATAATAGAAATGGGTTGACTTAAGATGAAAGAGCTAGCTAGCAAGGAGCCTGCCATAGGCCATACAGTTTATAAATATTAAGCCTCTGAGTGAATTTTTTGTTGTTGTTGTTGTTGTTCTTTCTTGAGATAGGGTTTCTCTGTGTTGTTTTGGTGCCTGTCCTGGAATTCACTCTGCAGATCAGGCTGGCCTCGAACTCAGAGATCCACCTGCCTCTGCCTCCCGAGTGCTAGGATTAAAGGCATGCAACACCACCAACAGGCTTGAGTGATTATTTTATAAGCAGCTGAAGGACCTGGGTGGTACCGAAGAAACTTACCACTACAATGGCTTAGAGGTTAAATGTATTGTCTGCTCTTCCAGAGGTCCTGAGTTCAATTCGCAGCAACCACATGGTGGCTTACAACTATCTATAAAGAGATCTGGTACCCTCTTCTGGTGTGCAGGCATACATGCAGGCACAATACTGTATACATAATAAATAAATAAATCTTTAAAAAGAAATGTTAAAAAGAACTTTAAAAACAAAATCCAAAAAGGATTCCAAGGGAATCTGGGAGGTGTGGTGACTCATTATAAACCAAAGACTCAGGAGACTGAGACAAAAGTATTGTCACAACTTTGATGCCGCCCTAGGCTATGGAGTGAGTCCTAGTGGTTAAGAGCATTCATTGCTCCCAGCATTCACATGGTGGCCCACAACCACCATTAACTCCGGTTCCATGGGTTCTGACACCTTCTTCGAACTTCCTTGGCCCCCAAGCACACCTTGTGCACATACATAAACATAGGCAAATATTCATACACACTAAATAAATAAATCTAAATGTATATAATTTCAAAGGGAGGGGCTGTAGCTGTAACTCAGTTGAATGAAAAAAATAGAACACAGGACATGACTGCTCCTAGGTATGGTGGAAGAGAAAGTTTATTGTAGATAAAAGGAAGAGTGTAGTCTGGGAGAGTACTGAGCAAACAAGACCAGACTCAGCCGGGCCGTGTGTGTGGTGTGTGTGTGTGTGTGTGTGTGTGTGTGTGTGTGTGTGTGTGTGTGTGTGTGGCGTAGGGAGAGGGGAGAACCAGACCAAGAAGCTAGGAAGGTAAAGGGTAGTCAAAGAGACAGGTAACCAAAATGGCTGGATTATATAAGAAAGGGAAGCTGAAGGAAGGGCACTGGAGACCTTTTGGGGTAGGGGCCGGGTGTGCCAGCCCGGAGCACCCTGTATCAGGAAGGGATTGAGGGATAGAGGGTGATCCTGGCGGCCAGGAACCGCTTAGATATGCTAATGGACACCTCAGTTACCCTTTTGTCTTGGGTTGGAGACCTAACATTAGAGGGACAGAATTTACCTAGCACTAGTGAAAGCCTATATTCAAACTAAGTAATATCAAAAAAAGTTTGTTTCTATTCATAAGACATCTTTGTTGTTTCTTTGCTTTTTTTTTTTTTTTTTTTTTTTTAAAAATTCTTTGAGAGGATGGGAAACAGCCCAAAATAATTCGGTAAAACATCCCCCCAAAAGATTGGGTTTTGAGCCGCAGGCAGATCTCCGTGAGTTCAAGGCCAGCCTGGTCTACAGAGGGAGTTCCAGGACATGCTCCAAAAGCTAAAGAAGCCCTGTCTCGAAAAAGCAAACAAACAAAAAAACCAAAAAAAAAAAAAAAAAAAAAAAAAAAAAGATTGGGTTTTGAGCTTCTCTGGATCAAAGATTACAGATTTGTGAAGCTGTGGTATTTTTATTTAAGGGGAGAGGAAGGAAAGGCCATTTGCTCCTGTAGGCAAGGACCGAGGGACAAGGCAGAGGAGCGTAGAAACCGTGACCCGAAGAGATGGGTGGACGTGCCCGCCTTCAGTCCAGTTTTACAAACACGCTACTCCGAGTTTTAGGTCAGCCGCAGCTAGAGGCATCTCTGATGTGTCGGCATCTGTTCTCACCGATCCTCGGCGGGCAGTGGGCAGATCCTCCCGCTCGGTCTGAAGCTCCCTCCCCGGGGCGCTGAGCCGGCAGCCGGCACGCGGCTCGCTCTAAATTCAGCTCGGGGGAAGAAGGCTCGGGGGAGGGGCGGGAGGTGGAGTAAGGGACCGCAAACGTGGCCTCTGTCCTTCGGGAATCCTCTGCGGCAAACCCACCCAGTCTCCTTACCTCCCTCCTCCCTCCTCCTCTACCCTCTCAGACTTGGGTTTGCTTAGAAGCCAACTCTCTCTTCTAGTACGGCCCCTCCCTGTTGGGCGCCATGAATCCGGAGGCCGGTGGGCAGCCTGGGTCTGTGGGAGGGATTCGCGAAGATGCTCCTGGGAGGAAGAAGATGCAGTTAACTGGGGCCTTGAGTGTGTAGGGTTTGGGAAGAAATGCCGCTGCCCGGGGTCGCTAGAAAGGTGCCTGGAACAATCCCAAAGAGTCCGTCATCCATTATGCTGGAGTAACAGAGAAGCTGAATGTAAGCCCGGTAGTATCACGTTTAAATCTTCTTCATCTAATGCAGCCTTTGCTTTGAACACAGGCAAACAACATGATTTACATTTACCCCGAGTCTTAGTGCATGAGCATTTTCCAGATGGAGGAAACACACACTGCGGATCTGTCTTCTTATTTCTTCATTCGTTTGAGCTCCTAAAGCAGGGAGATGTTGCATTTAGAACTCATTTACTGAGTACCTAAAATTCCCCAGGGCTGAGGCCACATCCTTTCTTCTATTAGCAGTGTGTAGCCTTCACAGTAACGCTGTGAGGGAGCCTCCTGTCGCCTCTGTTTTCAGGTGAGGAAACAAACTGTGAGAAGAAACTATAGTCAAGCCCGGTGGCCGTAGGCCTATAATTATAGTTCCTTGGGAAGATTGTAAGTTCAAGACTCACTTGGGCTACATGGTGAGTTCAAGCCCACCAGGACAACAGGTGAGCCTCTCTCAAGAAGTAAAAAGAATGGGGTTGGGGGTTTAGCTCAGTGGTATAGCGCTTGCCTAGCAAGCAGCAAGGCCCTGGGTTTGATACTCAGCTCCAAAAAAAAAAAAAAAAAAAAAAAGAAGTCTGGAACACAGCTTGGTGGGCACAGCACTGCCCTACATGGATGAGGCTCTAGGTCCAATCTCCAGTGTTGGAAAAAGTAGTTAGGCCAGAGACCTGGCTCGTTAGTTAAGATCATGTTATTTGCTCTTTCTAATGAGTCAAACAGCAGAATAATTAGCTGTAACTTCATCTCCTCAGGCACCCACACTCACATGCAAATACCCACAATACCCACATACTACACACACACACACACACACACACACACACACACACAATTAAAAAGACAAAGCCGGGCAGTGGTGGCATATGCCTTTAATCCCAGCACTCGGAGGCAGAGTCAGGTATACCTTTGTGAGTTTGAGGCCAGCCTGGTCTACAGAGTGTGTTCTAGGACAGCCAGGACTGTTCACAGAGAAATTCTGTCTCAAAAAAAAAAAAAAAAAGACCAAAAAAAAAAAACCATAACTTAGGGTTTGAATTTCTTTTCTTTTCTTTTCTTTTTTTTTAAATCTTTAAAGCCTTTAACCCCAGAATTTAAGATCCAGAGGTAGACAGAGTTTCTGTAAGTTTGAGGGCAGGGTGTTCTACAGAGTGAGTTCCAAGACAGTCAGAAATCCATAGACCCTGTCTAAGAAAAAAAAAAAAAAAAAAAAAAAAAAACCAAAAAACCCTTCCTTGTATCGCAACTATCACTATCATGTTAATAACAAGATCACAATATAAATACAATTCGGTGACACACGCCTTTAATCCCAGCACTCGGGAGGCAGAGGCAGGCGGATCTCTGTGAGTTCAATGCCTGCCTGTTCTACAAAGGGAGCTCCAAAGCAGTTAGAGCTACAATGAGACCGTGTCTCTAACACACCTGTCCCCAAAGCCCAAAGAAACCAAACCAAGTAAGCAAATAAATAAAAGTCCTTCAGTTGGGGCTGTAGAGAGGACTCGGCCAATAGCACTTTTTGTTTTTGCAAAGGACAAAATGGGAGGGGGTTGGAGAGATGGCCCAGTGGTTGAGAGCACTTACTGCTGTAGGGCGTGGGGATTTAGCTCAGTAGGCCCTGGTTTCGGTCCTCAGCTCGGGTGAATTGGGGGTGGGGTGGGGATAAGAGCACTTGCTGCTCTTGCAGAGGACCTGAATTAAATTCCCAGCACCCACATAGCAGCTCTAAGTGCCTGAAACTTCAGTTCCAGGAAAGCCAATGCCCTCTTCTGCCCTGTTTGGGCACCAGGCATGCCAAAGGTGCACAGACATTCATGCAGGCAAACACAGTCACACACATAAAAACTTACATCAAGAAGTAAGAACCAGGACACAATTACAATCAAATCAAAGTAGAATCAGCATCCAGCAGTGTAAATCAAACCCTGTAGCTTGGTGTCCTCTACCTGGCATTCAATCCCAGTCTGGACTGCAAAGGCGTCTTGAAGCTTCACCTCTACCAATGTGCCATCCACAATCCACATCGCTTGTCTTGTAGCATCAAGCCAGCTCCATCCCACACCTGCTGCTGTCCTTGTCTATCATCCCAGGGTACTGGAATCACTAGTATGCTGGAATCTTCATTGCGTTTGAGGTTGCATCTTCACCAATTGCCTCTCTTGGCTTCTTCAGGGACTGACCCGGCCATATGCACAAAGCCTCAGCTTCTTCCTCTGAGACCTTCAATAAGCAAGTCTCCATTGTACCTGAGGCTGCACCCTCACCAATGGCCTTCTGCCTTCTGTAGGGACTACAGCCTTGTTATATGATGCTAAGTCTCAGATGCTCTCCTTAAGCCCTTCAAGCCTTCAAAACCAATACATTGTGGGAGATGCTTACATATTACCACGTTCACCTGCTAGTTTCAGATACAGTCTTGGCCCCTCTGATCCATCTGAGTGCCATGACATACATGTTACATACATGTACACACACACAAATAAAAAATATATAATTTTAAATAAAGGGCTGGAGAGATGGCTCAGCAGCTAAGAGTGCATCCTGCTCTTGTGGAGGACTCTAGTTCAGTTCCCAGGACCCATGTTGAGTGGCTCATAACTTCCAGTAACTCCAGCTCCAGGGGATCTGACACTTTTGGCTTCTAAGGACACCTGCACATATATACACCTGCATATATATATATATATCTTCACACACATATATACCCATACAGACACTCATAATTCAAAATAGTCTTTAAGAATTTAAAAATTAGCTGGGCGGTGGTGGCGCACGCCTTTAATCCCAGCACTCGGGAGGCAGAGCCAGGCGGATCTCTGTGAGTTCGAGGCCAGCCTGGGCTACCAAGTGAGCTCCAGGAAAGGCGCAAAGCTACACAGAGAAACCCTGTCTCGAAAAACAAAAAAAAAAAAAAGAATTTAAAAATTAAAGATACTTCTCAAGTATTTTGTCATAAGGTGACTACAGTACCGAATTCACTGAGAAAAGCATGAACTTCCACACCTTGGGGCTAACCAGGCTGCAGAAACAGCTGAAACCAGGCATTCAAGAGCTGTGCACAGGTTCTTTTGTAGGCTTCCTTCACCAGCATCACTCCATCATGGCTGTCCATATACTAAAGCCTATTGGCTTCTAATTCTCCTTCTTTTTATACATCTGTCAACTGAGGGATGTCGAAGGCTGTCTTTGGACCTAGATTCAGAATCCCAGGGAGCACCAAACCTCGTATAACCAATATAGCCTCCAACAGCCTAGGTAGCCAAGGATTGCCTTGAACTCCTCTCCTCTTGCCTCTCCACTTCCCAGGTGCTGGTATTAGAGGCATGTCCCACCATGAGTGATTTATGTGGTGTAGGTAGCAGAGGAAGTCATGAGTGAATGTGTGTTTGTTGACAAGCACAGCTATGTCAGGGGAGCCAATGCCTGAGACCCATGGTGTCTTCCTTAGGGTTTCTATTGCTGTGGTAAAATACCATGTCCAAAAGCATTTCAGTAGGAAAGGGTTTATTTTTTATTTTTTTTTTTAATGCCGAATGCTGTTTATTGAAGAAGGGAGGAGTTCTTAAATACAGGTTTACAGCACAATGGGAGAACCCGGGAGGGCAGAAGTTTGCTACCCATATTTTACAATCTTGCATCTAAGCTGTTAACGCCCTTTATGCAGGATACACAGACAAGGAACTTCCCTTAAGCATTCAGGAGGGTGGAACCCGGCAGGGAATTAGCATAGGGAGGATATCAAGGTCAAGGTCAGCAAGCAAGGCAACAGTTACCCAAATGGGGGGGAGGGGGATGGGATGGACTGGACAGTACCCTATAGGTCCCCCTTTTACTAAAAAATGAGCTTCTGACTTAGGTTGTGTGGAATTTCTTTTCTTTTTCTTTTTTTTTTTTTTTTTTTTTTTTTTTTTTTGTCTTTTGAGACAAAGTTTCTTTATGTAGGCTTAGCTATCCTGGAACTCACTTTGTAGACTAGGCTGGAAGGAGGCAGATCTCTGAGATCAAGGCTAGCCTGGTCTATAGCATGAGTTCCAGGACAGCCAGGACTACACAGAGAAACGCTGTCTCAAGAAAAGAAAAGAAATTAAAAACTAACAACACACAAGCCAATTTTTTTCACCAGTTATGCTTGGCCAACCCAAGTCAAATAAACCACAGCTGATTTTTATTTTCAGTTCCAAGGTTGCTAACCCCTCTTCCCTGCTGACAGGCTGCGATTGACACACGGTCATCCTACGTATGCGAATCTAAAAGAAAAACAAATAGAAGCTACACAAAATAGAACATGCAGAAGTCTTCACATCAGACTAATGACATTCTACATCTAAAAAAAAAAAAAAAAAAAAAAAAAAAAAAAAAAAAAAATAAGAAGAAGCGCAGCACTCCACGCAGGCATGCCCCCATGAACTGGCCTCACTACTGAAAGTCTCCTGACACCTCCACCTGAGATGATGATCTACACAATGTATGAAGAAAAAGCCCGACTGAATATAATTTGTTCTATGAGGCTGGATAATTCAGCATTTAAAGGTCTAAATACATACAGAGCTGGGCATCATGGCACATATCTATAATCCCCGTACTTAGGACATGGAGGCAGGAAGATCAGGGATTCAAGACCAACCTCAGTTCCACAGTGAGTTCAAGGCTATCCCGAGCTACATGAGATCCTCTCTCAAAGAAATAACAAATAAGTAGACAGGCATGGTGGTATATACCTTGAATTCCAGATCTTGGAGGCAGGAGTTCTGGGTGTTCGAATCCAGCCAGATCTATAGAGAGAGACCTTGTCTCAATAAATAGTAATGATAACAACAATAATGGCTAGTTGAGGATGGTGGCTTACTTCCTTTTTTTTTTTTTTAATAATTTTTTTTTTTGGTTGGTTTTTCGATACAGGGTTTCTCTGTGTAGCCCTGGCTGTCCTAGAACTATCTCTATAGACCAGGCTGGCCTTGGAACTCACAGAGGTCCGCCTGCCTCTGCCTCCTGAGTGCTGGGATTAAAGGCGTGCGCCACCACCTCTCAGCTTTAATTCCTTTTTTAAGGTAACTAGTCATCCTAAAGAACAATACCCAAGGTTGACCTCTGACCTCCACACCTACATATATGCAGTTCTACATAAACACTCAAATGCACATGTAGACTTTCACAGGCACACACAAAGAAAGGGAGTGCGTGTGGGAGGGAGAAACTCAGAACACTGGAGAAAAACAAGAAAACAGAAAGAAATCTCATATTTGCAACTCAATGAACAGTAGCTAATCTCAATGATGCATTTGTACAAACTAGAAACACTGGCCTATCTGCAAGATACTAATGCGCTACTAGCCAGAAAGTTGTCTTAAGAGGGAATATCATGGGGCTGGAGAGATGTTAAGAGCACTGACTGCTCTCCCAGAGGTCCTGAGTTCAAGTCCCAGCAACCACATGGTGGCTCACAGCCATCTTTTTTGTTGTTGTGTTTTTTTTTTGGGGTGGACAGGGTTTCTCTGTGTAGTGTTGTGCCTTTCCTGGATCTCGCTCTGTAGACCAGGCTGGCCTCAAACTCACAAAGATCCACCTGGCTTTGCCTCCTGAGTGCTAGGATTAAAGACATGTGCTACCACCACCTAGCTGGCTCACAACCATCTGTAATGAGATCTGGTGCCCCCTTCTGGCCTGCAGTCATACATGCTGTATACATAATAAATAAATAAATCTTAAAAAAAAAAAAAAAAAGAGGGAATATCACTTAAAAAAGTATTGTCAGCTGGGTGATGGTGGCGCACACCTTTAATCCTAGCACTTGGAAGGCAGAGGCAGGCAGATCTCTGTGAGTTTGAGGCCAGCATGGTCTACAGAACAAGATCCAGGATAGGCTCCAAAGCTACACAGTGAAACCCTGTCTCGAAAACAAAACAAAACAAACAGTATTGTCCTCAGCAAAACAAAAAATGTGGTCACCTTGAATATGGAGGACAACATGGAATATTATATATTTATTTGTATTTTACGTACATTAGTGTCTTGGTGTTTTGCATAAATGTCTGTGTGAGGGTATTCAATCCCCTGGAACAGGAGTTACAGACAGTTATGAGCTGCTGTGTGGGTGTGGGAATGGAACCCAGGTCTTTTGGAAGAGCAGCCATTGCTCTTAACTGCTGAGCCATCTCTCCAGCCCTGAGGGATATTTTCAATTCAAGGCTATTATTAACCATGCTAAGATGACAAATGTGTACATGACATTTGTCCCGGATTTAGAATTATGCCACGGTGCCAATGAGGTGGCACAGGTTGTAAAGCTACTTCCTGCCCAATAATGCAAGCCTTCTAACCTGAAGCAGGACCCCAGAACCCACATAAAAATGGAAACAGAGAGCCAGTTCCACAAAACTGACTCCAAAAGCTGTTCTCTGACCTCCATCCACATTCCATGGCATAAGCACACACACACCAATAATAAATAAATTATTATTATTAGTTTTTTGAGACAGGGCTTTCTCTGTGTAGCCCTGGCTGTCCTGGAACTCAATCTGTAGACTAGGCTGGCCTCAAACTCAGAGATCCACCTGCCTCTCTCTCCTAAGTTCTGGGATCAAAGGCTTGTGTCACCATGCCTAGCTTCTAATATATATATGTGTGTGTGTGTGTGTGTGTGTGTGTGTGTGTGTGTGTGTGTGTGTGTGTGTTTGTTTGTTTGTTTGTTTGGAACAGGGTTTCTCTGTAGCTTTGGAGCCTGTCCTGGACTAGCTCTGTAGACCAGGCTGGCCTCGAACTCACAGAGATCCACCTGCCTCTGCCTCCCGAGTGATGGGATTAAAGGCGCCGCTGCCGCCACCACCACCACCACCACCTGGCACTTCTAATATTTTCTTATGGCAAAAAATTCATATATACAGGATCTGCTTTTGAACTATCATATTCTGTCTTGGTAATGTTATATACTGTAGCTTCCTTATTTTTTTTCTTCTTATCACCTTTAAGTGATTTTAAGTGGTAAATTTAGGAGCAGTTGAAGGATGATAAACACTTTTTTTTTTTTTTTTTTTTTTTTTTTTTTTTTTTTTTTGAGATAGGTTTTCTCTGTGTAAGCCCTGGCTCCTGGAACTTGCTCTGTAGACCAGGCTGGCCAAAAACTCAGAGATCCACCTGCCTCTGCTTCCCAAGTGCTGGGATTAAAGATGTGCACCACCACCCGGCTTGATAAATACTTTTGAGATGAAAGTAACTACAGCAAAGTCTAGGAAGACATTTAAGTCACTTTGGGGGTGAGAGGTGTTGGAATTCAAACCACTCATCGTGATCACTCCAAGCTAATACTAAAGGAAAACCTTTCGTTCCCCTCCCCACACCCTATAGAACTCTCTGGATGATATAGAAGTAATTAGATATGATGCAAACATAGCATGTTGTCCCTAAATAGATGAAAGCAGTGAGACAAAGCTGTTAATCCAATGTTTCTATTATTTAGGGAGGCAATCTAGACACTGATTAGATCTCGGAATTTGACCCAAGCACTGAAATCAACCCTTCAGAAAGGTTAACTTGCTTGGAGTCTCAATAACAAGGGGGTAATATGGAGTATGCACAGGAGCTGTTTGCCAAGGTGACAGGGGACGTGACATGGCCAGTGAGACACCTAGTGGTGAGGATCTTCACTGCAATTTTACAGTTAGCCAGTTGGGCCCCAGCTGGATTCACTTCCTGACAGGTACCAGAACAAGAAATGGTGAATTTGGAAGCTTAGGTGCCCTCTTTCTTTGCCCCCAATCTGTCCCCAAAACAAGTAATTTCAGGTCTCTCTTGGGTTGGGTGAATGAAATGCCAGAGACATATGCCCATACAGCCGAAAAAGAATGGCCTGAGGAAAGTTGAGAGAACTATAAATTTGAATTAACATGCAATGACCAATGTTGTGTTTTCACAAGCCCTCAGGGTTCAGTTGAAGATGCAGATTTAGTTAATTAATATTCATCAGGAAGCAAAATTGTGTTTCATCAAGCATATTATCTCCATCTCCTACCCTTCTATGCCTCATAAAAACTCAAACCAGAGGATAATTATAACTTTCATGTGTTGTAATTATAGTGTTTGGTCAGATCACCTGCATTCAGAGTGCTACAAGGTGGAAATTGTTCTTAATGCCACTCAAACACAATAATTCACTACTACAGAGCTAGTTCCAGGAGAGTCAATGCTACACAAAGAAACCCTGTTTCAAAAACAAAACAAACAAACCAACCAACCAAAATAAAACAAAACAAAAAAATTGAGCCAGAGCAATAACTCAGAGGGGGTGGGTGCTTGTCATGAAGCCTGATCACCTGAGATCAGTTTCGTTAGAACCCATGTGGTAGAAGAAGAGCGAGAACTGATTCCTACAAATTGTCCCCTGACCTCCATAAGCATTCTGTGGCATGAACACACATACACGCAACTACACAAAATAATTCAATGAACACACACAAGGAACACAAAACCACCAGGAGGAAGCTTGGTCACTGCCCTCATGGTTAGACACACAGTTTAGCACTGTTTCTAAACTGTTAATGTGAGTGACTGTTAAAAGAACTACACACAGGTTGGCCACATGCCTGTAATCCCAGCACTTGGAAGGCACATTGTGCCCACTTCTACTTTGGTGCCTGCAGGTTTGTGTACAATGTTTGGAACATCTGGAAGAATGTGACCACATCAGGAGGAGGAGGGAGGAGGGGAATCTTGAGTGTCTCAAGGAGAGGGGGTCATCTGACTGAGTGCAGGACAAACCCATGAACCATTAGGGTGTCTTCATGGTTCATGACCATGCTGATGATGCGGCTGTCCTTATAGACTAGTGGTCCTATGCTGTAATGCTGTGCCAGGCTTTCTGGAACACAAGGCTAGACAATCCCTGCCCCCTCCCCGAGACAGGGTTTCTCTGTGTAGCTTTGGTGCCTGTCCTGGAACTAGCTTTGTAGACCAGGCTGACCTTGAATTCACAGAGATTCACCTGGCTCTGCCTCCCCAGTGCTGGGATTAAAGGCGTCGTGCGCCACCACCGCCCGGCTAGACAATGTTTCTAAGATGTCAGCATATCACTGCTTTTCTTCTTTCATAAGGGAGAACTTATTAACAGAAATGCACCAATATCGAGTAGCTGATAGTAATGTTGAATGAAGATGGGTCTAGTCTGCCTTCCAATTGCTTTATCTCTCATTCTGCAGGGTCATGCAGCAGCCTTGCTGAGACCTAAGTGGCTGGTACAATCTAATCTGAATAGTTTTGATTCAGTAGAATAAAGATTTTTTTTTTTTTTTTTTGGTTTTTCGAGACAGGGTTTCTCTGTGTAGCTTTGCGCCTTTTCTGGAACTCACTTGTAGCCAGGCTGGCTCGAACTCACAGAGATCCGCCTGGCTCTGCCTTCCGAGTGCTGGGATTAAAGGCGTGCGCCACCACCGCCCGGCAGAATAAAGATTTTTGAGACAGAATCAAAAAGTTTAAATCCCCAGGTAGTAACCACCGCCACCAATGCTGACGTAATAAATCAGATCAGGCCGAATTAGTGAATCCAGTTTAATCTGGGCAGATCATTCCTGGGTGGTCCCAGTGGAAGAGGAGAAGCCATGAAGGGGTACCCAGAGGGGAAGTCTTGTGCCAGAACTTAAATACCCTCTGGGGGTGGTCTTGAGCATCTCTGGGGGAGGAGCCATGTTCAGAGGGCTTTCTGAGATGAGGCAGGGTTTGGGGAAAGAGAGAATGTGAAGATGGATTGAGGTGGAGCTTCCACCAGAACATTCCAGACTCTTTGGGCATATGGATGCAGGGGGCTGAGGTGGAACTTCCACCAGAACAAGAATCTCACATAGCCCAGTTTGTTCTTGAGTACATTATGTACCAAGAATGTCCTTAAAGTTTAGCTCTTGCCGGGCGGTGGCGGCGCACACCTTTAATCCCAGCACTCAGGAGGCAGAGCCAGGCGGATCTCTGTGAGTTCGAGGCCAGCCTGGTCTACAGAGTGAGATTCAGGACAGGCACCAAAACTACACGGAGAAACCCTGTCTCGAAAAACCAAAAAAAAAAAAACAAACAAAAATATTCAGCTTTTCCTGCATCCACTTTCATACCTGGGAACACAGGTATGTGCCACCATGCTAGTTTTTACAGTGTTGGGGATGTCACCACAAATGTTAGATGAGCACACGGAGCCATATTCCCAGCCCCAAATAAAGATTTTTTTTTTTGTCCTCCCCCTAAAGAGATTTAAAAATGATTATCTTCATGCTGGGCATGGTGGCATATGCCATCTCGACACTCTTTTAGAAAAAGTCTGGTTATATAGTCCTGGCTGGCCTTGAACCTGCAGTGATTCTCCTCAAGTTCCTGGGCGTTGTAATTATAGGCATGAGCCGCCATTCCAGCTTATTCCTTCAATTTGCTGTTCAATACGAAGACAAGCATTCTTCTCAGTATTACAAACTTCCTGTGATATGCTGCTTACACTTTTCAGCCTCAACACCTTTTGTCTTCCAGGCTATAACACTGGGTGACTTTAGAGATCCATGTGTTTTTTGTTATCTTGTTTTGTGACAGTGTCTCTCTTTGTATCTCTGACTGGCCTGGCCAGTTGTCCTCTGATCTCCAGGTGCATGGCACACACGTGCGCGCGCGCACACGCGCACACACACACACACAAAAGGTCAAAGGACAAAACAAAGCAGAATGTAATGTGACAACTTAAGGATCTATGATCTATGAGGGAAAGGGAATCGTTGGAGTCATTTTATCAGGTTAGTGTGGATAAGAAAACAAGGATTTTATGTTTGTAGGCAGTGATAATATCTAAACCAGATGAAACAAATTCTGAATATAAGAATTCAAAGCCAGGTATAGTGGCACACATCTTTAATCTCAGCACTCAGGAGGCAGAGAGGTAGGGGGAATCTCTGTAAGTTTGAGGCCAGCGTTGTCTACAGGGTGAGTTTCAGCACAGTCAGGGTTATATAGAGACCCTGTCTTTAAAAAAAAAAATAAAGCAGGGAGGTGGTGGTGCACACCTTTAATCCCAGCACTTGGGAGGCAGAGGCAGGTGGATCTCTGAGTTCTTTGTAGCCAGGGCTACACAGAAAAAAATTTACTAAAAAAAAAAAATAATAGCAATAATAAGCTAATAATGAAATAAAAATAAAGAGAAGAGACAGTAGCTAGGAGGGGCATTAAAGGATATGGTTAGTTGTCATCACGGAAGATATAGAGGGTCTGGGGAAACATCTCAGTGGTGGAGCAGTTGGTATCTTGGACTTCTAGGTCCCAGGAAGCCTGGGGATGTTTTAAATGACATTTATTTTGTGGGCACGTGCATATATGGACATGTGTGACATCACAGGACAACTTGCTTGCAGGAGTTGGTTCTCTCCTTTCACCATGTGGGTCTGAGTGATTGAACTCAAATCATCAGGTAGCAGGAACCTGTATCTGAACTAATCATCTTGCTGGCCCAACACTGGGGGGTTTGGGGACTTTGAAGGAAAAAGGTTGCTGCCATAATTGGTTGATTTCATATTGATACTTATCAATACCTTAATATAAAAAAATTTTGTTCCTGTGGAGCTGAGGGTTGAACCTAAGGCCTCAAAGTAGTAAAGGGCTTGCAAGCTAGACAAGCACTTTATTACTGAGTTATGTCCTCAACTCTGCATAATTTTTTTTTTTTTTTTCTGACAGGGTCTCACTATGTAGCTCTTGATGGCCTGGAACTCACTATGTAGAACAGGCTGGCCTCCAGTTCACAGAGATCCACCTGCCTTTGCCTCTTGAGTGCTGGGATTATAGCATACCCAACCTAATATATAATATGGTAACTTTTTTTTTTCTCAGAAGAAAGGGTTTATTTGGATAACACTTCCACATTGTAGTCTGTCATTGAAGGAAGCTAGGACAGGAACTCAAATAGGGCAGGATCTTGAAGGTAGGAGCTGATACTAAGGCCATGGAGGAGTGCTGCTTACTGGCTTGCTCAGCCTGCTTTTTATTTTATTTTATTTAAATTATTATTTTTTATTTATTTATTAACAATTTATTTATTATGTATACAGTGTTCTGTTTGCATGTATCCCTACAGGCCAGAAGAGGGCGCCAGATCTCATTACAGATGGTTGTGAGCCATCATGCGGTTGCTGGGAATTGAACTCAGGACCTCTGGATGAACACCCAGTGTTCTTAACCTCTGAGCCATCTCTCCAGCCCTATTTAAATTATTTTACATTCCAACTACAGTTCCTCCTCCTTCCCCTCCTCACACGCCCCCTCCACCCCCATTCACTCCTCAGAGAGGGTAAGGCCTCTCAAGGGGAGTCAACAAAGTCTGACATTTCAAGGTGAGAGGCAGGACCAAGCCCCTTTCCCATGCATCAAGGCTGAGCAGGTATCCCTCCACAGGGAATGGGCTCCAAAAAGCCAGTTCATGTATTAGGGATAAATCCTGGTCCCACTGCCAGGGGCCCTACAAACTGACCAAGATACAACTGTCACCCACATTCAGAGGGCCTAGTTTGGTCCCATGCGGGTTCCCCAGCTGTCAGTTCAGAGTCAGTGAGCTCCCACTAGCTCAGGTCAGCTGTCTTTGTCGGTTTCCCCATCGTGATCTTGACACACACCCTCCCTTGCTCCTATAATCCCTCCTCCCTGTCTTCGACTAGAGTCCAGGAGCTGGGTCCAGGTTCAGTGCTTAGCTGGGGATCTCTGCATCTGCTTCCATCAGTTACTGGATAAAGGCTCTCTCATGACAATTAGGGCAGTCATCAATCTGATTACAGGAGGCCAGTTTAGGCACCCTCTCCACTATTGCTAGGAGTCTTAGCTGGGGTCATCCTTATGGATTCCTGGGAATTTTCCCAGCACCAGTTTCTCTCTAACCCCATAATGACTCCCTCTATCAAGATATCTCTTTCCTTTCTCTCTCTCTTTCTGTCCCTCCTGCAACTCAACCATCCTGTTACCTAGTGTTCATATCCCCCTAACACCACCACCTACCACCAACCCCGTTTACCCAGGAGATCTTATCTATTTCCCCTTCCTAGGGCAATCCATGCTTGTCCCTTTTAGGGTAATAACTTTTGTTTTTTGAAACAGGGTCTCACTACGTAGCTCTGGTATGATATGTAAATGATGCAGGCTTTGAGCCTCCAGCTTTTACCACCTAAAATTTGAGATTACATAGTGTCATCCCACCCAACTAATTTCTATTTTTTTGAGACAGGATCTCTCTATGTAGCCCTTGATGTCCTGGAACACTCTATGTAGATCAGGCTGGCCTCCCAACTCACACAGATGTACCTACCTCTGCCTCCCAAGTGCTGGGATTAAAGTCATGTGCTCTCACCTAATTTTTTTTTTTTTTTTTTTTTTTTTTGGTTTTTCGAGACAGGATTTCTCTGTGTAGTTTTGTGCCTTTCCTCAAACTCGCTTTGTAGACCAGGCTGGCCTTGAATTCAAAGAGATCTGCCTGCCTCTGCCTCCCGAATGCTGGGATTAAATGCCTGCACCACCACCACCCCGGCACCTAAGTAATTTTTAAAGTCTCTTACCTGTTTATGAAGTATTAAGTGGAGGGGATAAATAAAAAAATTGCTGGGCAGTGGTGGCACAGGCCTTTAATCCCAGCACTTGGGAGGCAGAGCCAGGTGGATTTCTATGAGTTCGAGACCAGCATGGGCTACAGAGTGAGTTCCAGGAAAGGCACCAAAGCTACACAGAGAAAGAAACCCTGTCTCAAAAAACCAGAAACAAAACAAAATCACCTCAGCCAACCTGGTGGTTGCATGCCTTTAGGCCAAGCCCTTGGGAGGGAGGCAGATCTATGAGTTTGAGGCCAGACTGGTCTACAGAGTGAGTTCCAGGACAGGCAAGGCTACAGAGAGAAACTCTGTCTCGAAAAATCAAAACAGAAAAATTCATGTTCCTTTCCCAAGATTTGTGTTTGTAAATTATTACTGTATACATACATGCAGTCATAATCTATCTTTTTTACCCCTATGTTTGGATTGAACTGTGACTTCTGCATGCCAGGCTGTGTCCTCAGCTCTCTAACTCAGTGTTCCTCTTGGACAAAGACTGTATTCGCTTAAGCCTAATGGCGTATTTTATAGTGCTACAACAACTTGTGTTCCTATGGGCTATTTTTGCTTTTCCTTTTTTTTTTCTTTCTTTTTTTTTTTTTTTTTTTTTTTTTTTTGGTTTTTTCGAGACAGGGTTTCTCTGTGTAGCTTTGCGCCTTTCCTGGAGCTCACTTGGTAGCCCAGGCTGGCCTCGAACTCACGAAGATCCGCCTGCCTCTGCCTCCCGAGTGCTGGGATTAAAGGCGTGCGCCACCACGCCCGGCTTTTTTTTTTTTTTTTTTTTAAATGTTTCATGTAGCCCAAGCTGGCTTCTAACTGAATGCAGTTGATAATGTAGAGATAAACTTGAACTCCTGATTATGCTGTTTCCACCTCCCAAGTGATGGGCTCACATGTGTTTGCCAACTTGCTGGCCTCCGATGATGTTTCAATGAAATAAATATTTGTGCTTAGAGACTCTGTGAGATGTTTCTCTAACTTCATTGGCACAAAGAAGAGTTAGATACCAGGTGCTCAATTTATAACTTTGAACCAGTGAATATGTTTTTCTGGACGAGAATAGCGGACTGCTCAAAGAAGAATAGAAGAAAGAAAAGAGCTTTCCCAGCCTATCAGGAACTGATGTGGCCCTGGATATTTGATTTCACGGGAAAGTTGCAAGGCATCGCCCATTCAAATTTCTTCCAACAAATCACAGAGGCGCATAGGCAACTCCTTACTCCTTCATAGGCCAAGTGGAAAACTCAGCCCCTCCCTTCCTCCCGCCTCTCTCTAGGCAGCCAATAAGGAAGATCTAGGTTTCATCATCAAGTACCGCACTTGCTATTGGGTGGCTGAACTGTCAATCTCGGGAAGGCGGGCCAGGCCGCGCTGGCCTATTTAAGAAGAGGACAAAGGCGGTGCGCCGCTTGTGTCGTCCGCCATTTTGTGCGAGGCAAGGTGGCATCCACGTTCCCCGAGCGACTTCTCCGCTTCTGCCTCAACCGCCCCTTGACTGCAGCGATGTCTCGGGATCGGTTCCGGAGTCGCGGCGGCGGCGGCGGCGGCTTCCATCGGCGTGGAGGCGGCGGCGGCCGCGGCGGCCTCCACGACTTCCGCTCTCCGCCGCCCGGCATGGGCCTCAACCAGAACCGCGGCCCCATGGGCCCGGGCCCTGGCGGCCCCAAGCCCCCGATCCCGCCTCCGCCTCCGCACCAGCAGCAGCACCAGCCGCCGCCGCAGCAGCCGCCGCCGCAGCAGCCCCCACCGCAGCAGCCGCCGCCGCACCAGCAGCCGCCGCCGCACCAGCAGCCGCCCCATCCGCAGCCCCCGCCGCCGCCGCCAGACTCGTCCAAGCCCGTCGTCCCCCAAGGCCCCGGCTCCGCGCCGGGAGTGAGCGCTGCGCCGCCTCCCGCCGGCTCGGCCCCGCCTGCCAACCCCCGACCACCGGCGGCGCCCCGCCGGGCCCGGGCCCTACCCCGACCCCGCCACCCGCGGTCACCTCCACCACCCCGGCCCGCCTCCGCCTTCCACACCGAGCAGCGGCGTCTCCACGACGCCGCCACAGACCGCTGGCCCTCCGCCTCCCCCCGCCGGCGGCGCGGGCCCAGGGCCTAAGCCAGGCCCGGGCCCGGGCCCAGGCGGCCCGAAAGGCGGCAAGATGCCCGGTGGGCCGAAACCCGGAGGTGGCCCGGGCATGGGCGCTCCCGGCGGGCACCCGAAGCCACCGCACCGGGGTGGCGGCGAGCCCCGCGGGGGCCGCCAGCACCACCCGCCCTACCACCAGCAGCATCACCAGGGGCCCCCTCCCAGCGGGCCCGCCGCCCGCACCGAGGAGAAGATATCCGACTCGGAGGTGAGTCGTACCACGAGCGCGCCGTCCGTTCCCCTAAGATGGCGGCGCCTCTCTACCCTCGGCGTGTTTTTTTTTTTTTTCTTTCCCCCGCCCGCGGCAGCGCAGGCCTCCATTTTGTTGCCTGCCGGAAGCGCGCCTGCGCATGCTCGCGAAGGCGGGGCTGCCGGCCGGCCGGCGGGGAGAACAGTTCGCTAGGGATCGGCTTCCAGCGGGAGGGCCGCTGCCACCGCTGCTGGCTTGGCGGTGGGGTTGGCAGAAGCTGCCAGTCCCCGGGGGCTGTGCCGGTGCGATGCGGTGCTCTTAGAGGAGAGAGTTTTAGCGCAGTTCCGGGCCCCGGTTCATCCTTGTCGAGTCTCTGGTTGACGTCAGCAAGTGTTGTTGATTGACATTGGCTGATAACGGCGCGTGTGTTTTAAAGCCTTTTGTCTGGTCGCGGCCTTTCCGATGTTAGAGTCTGTGATCCTGTTGCATCACCCCGTACGGTACAACTTGGTAGTGTTTGTGTGGGAGAAAAAAAGAATATCGTTACGAATGGGTTTAAGATAGGGCCTGTTTGGGACAACCAGAATTGGTTTTGTTTGTTTTTTGTTTTTGTTTTCTGCTTTGGTGTCTGAATTCCAGTTTTTTCATTAGGGATTTAAAGCCAACTTGTCTCTCTTGCGGAGGCCTGGAGAAAAAACTTACACACAGCGCTGTCGGTTGTTTGTGGGGAACCTACCTGCTGATATCACAGAGGATGAATTCAAAAGACTGTTTGCTAAATACGGAGAACCCGGAGAAGTTTTTATCAACAAAGGCAAAGGGTTCGGGTTCATTAAACTTGTGAGTGTATTTGGTTGTTTTTTTTATAAACATAGACGTAATAAAAAATATTTGGGTTTCTTTTTTTCTTTTGCAAAGTCTTGAAAGCTTGATTTTAAACTTCTTCCCAGTTACTGGGAAGAAGTAACTGGCCTTGAGATTTTTCGTCATCGATATAGTATGTACTGGGGCAGAGCAACAAAGACCTTTAGTCCTCGGGGTGTTGGAAGGGACTGCGGGAAGATGATGCTTCAGTTGAGTGAGTTGTAAGAATAGGAAGGGGTATGACAAATTGGACATTAGCTAGATTTGGAGTTGTTTAAAAATGTTTCTGATATTTACAGGAGTCTAGAGCCTTGGCTGAAATCGCCAAAGCTGAACTTGATGATACCCCCATGAGGGGTAGACAGCTTCGGGTTCGCTTTGCCACACATGCTGCAGCTCTTTCTGTTCGGAATCTTTCACCCTATGTTTCTAATGAACTGTTGGAAGAGGCCTTTAGCCAGTTTGGTCCTATTGAGAGGGCTGTTGTAATTGTGGATGATCGTGGAAGATCTACAGGGAAAGGCATTGTTGAATTTGCTTCAAAGCCAGCAGCAAGAAAAGCATTTGAAAGATGCAGTGAAGGCGTTTTCTTACTGACAACGTAAGTTGTCTTTTGTTTATGATAAATTTTTGATAATTTTGGGGGTTACAAATAAAGTTGGAAGGAAGTTAAGGTGAGGAATCATTTCTGTTACTAGGACGCCTCGCCCAGTCATTGTGGAACCTCTTGAACAATTAGATGATGAAGATGGTCTTCCTGAAAAACTGGCCCAGAAGAATCCAATGTATCAAAAGTAAGATTAAGCTTTTTGGTGCGCTAAAAGAAAAGTTAGTAATTTTATATTCTGCTTAGGAGTTATGAAATTTTTGTCTGGCTGTGTATGTCTGGTTGCTGTGGAAATCCCTTATGAAGGCCAAGTTTACCAAAACCTTGACCAAATCCTGACTTCTGTCTCTCTCAAGTGCTGGAATTATAGATGTGAGCCGTCAAGACAAGTCTTAGGAATATGTTACAATGTTGCTTGAATATGCTTAATAAATCTCAGGCTCAGACAGAATTTTTAGTTTTGGGATTTGGGGGTGGAGTAGTTTTGGGTTTTTAGAAACAAGGTTTCTCTGTAAACCTAGCTGTCCTGTAACTTGCTTTGTGAAAGACCAGGATGGCCTTCAAACCCAGGAGTCTACCTATCTCTGCCTTCTAGAGTACTGGGACTAAAAGCCTGTGCCACCATGTCTGGCTTCAGGCAGAACTTGAAGGTGTTCAGTTTAAATACATTCACAACTGTTTCAGATATATGCTTAAATTAAATTGCATGAGATCTGTTTGATGTTGGTGGGAAAAAATAGGCCTGGACAATTGTGCTATAGGAAATAGGGAAGGTGGGGTTTCTTACCTACCTATCACTGTGTTATTATTATTACTATTATTATTTTTAACTTTAATTTTTTTAATTTAGACATAGGGTCTCCCTGTAGACCAGACTGGCCTAGAACTCATGCATCATCATGCATTTCTTCTGGCTTCTTGCTTTATTTTATATCATAACTTGTTTCCTTGATTGTTTCCTTGATTCGATACAATTTAGGTAAATAATTCAGGGTTACACGTGTGCATTTATCTAGGAGGCAAGTTCCAGGTCAGCCAGGACTACACAGTGAGACATTGTCTCAAAAAGGGGAGGGGATTATAAAGAAGATAGTATGAGACTGAGCGAAGGCTTCAGGGGAATGAAAGTGTTGATAGAAATCCTTTATTAAGCAGTGTCTGCAAAGTACAATTTAATTTTTAATGTGTGTGGATGTTTCCCTGCATGTATGTCTGTGCACCATGTGTGCCTGCTTCCCAAGGAGGCAAGAGAGAGTGCTAGGAACCAGGTCCCTTGTAAGAACTGCTGTGCTTTTTTCCCCACCTACTGCTAAGCCGTCTTTCCAGTCCCTTTCACCATCATTCTGATTTGTGTCTTGTGATTCTTAACACAGTTGAGCAGGATTGCAAGTTAAGGGATCTTACAGACATCACAGTGGTATAGAGAAAAGCACCATGTCTTGTGTTTCTTTGTCCATCCTTGGTGCTGGGGGTCAAATCCAGGGCATTGTTCATTATGCTACGTGCTTACACAAGTGCTTTACTACTGGGCCATATCCTTACCCATACTTACTATTTTCCTTGTCAGGATTTCTCTGTAGTCCTGACTGTCCTGGAACTCAGATCTGCCTGCCTCTGTCTCCCCAGTGCTGGAATTAAAGGCATGAGCCATCATGCCTAGGTTAAAGTTTTGATTTTTAGAAAGGTATTAATACATTCTCACATTGGCTTTATATAAATTTTGTGTTGTCAGGGAGAGAGAAACACCTCCTCGTTTTGCTCAGCATGGCACATTTGAGTATGAATATTCTCAACGGTGGAAGTCCTTGGATGAAATGGAAAAACAGCAAAGGGAACAAGTTGAAAAAAACATGAAGGATGCAAAAGATAAATTGGAAAGTGAAATGGAAGATGCCTACCATGAGCATCAAGCAAATCTTTTGCGCCAAGGTAAAAAAAAAAAAAAAAAAAAAAGCTTCAGAATTTTACTGGTGAGGATCAGTTGGCCTTTAAAGTGGCCAGAACTTCATTAACACGAATCTCAAAGTGTTAATTTCCAATGTTTAGATCTGATGAGACGCCAGGAAGAATTGAGGCGCATGGAAGAACTTCACAGTCAGGAAATGCAGAAGCGTAAAGAAATGCAATTGAGGTATAGTGTTAAATCCAGCCTTCACTTCCACCTTGTAGACAAGACGTACTAAGTGCCTTAGGAAAGCTTATTCTTTGCCAGAATGCTGCTGTCTATAGAGTTATGTTCTAGACTTGGAACAGTATAGCTTGACCTACACATTTTAAAATTATAAGACAAACCACTACTAGCTCTTCAAGTTTTTTGTTTTTTGTTTTTCGAGACAGGGTTTCTCTGTGTAGCTTTGCACCTTTCCTGGAACTCATTTGGTAGCCTGAGCTGTACCTCCAACTCACAAAGATCCGCCTGCCTCTGCCTCCCGAGTGCTGGGATTAAAGGCGTGTGCCACCACCGCCAGGCTTCAAGTATTTTTTTGAATCAAGGTGTTGTTGCTGTGTGGCACTAGCTAGCTTGAGATCCCTTTCCCTCTTCTTTTCGCTTGAGCACTCGGTTTAAAGGCAAGGACCACCATAACTGGCTGACCTCTTAAGTATAAATTTTAAGGGTATAGATGACACTTTGGTTTATATGCTTGAAAAACATTTGTAGACAAGAGGAGGAACGGCGTAGACGAGAGGAAGAGATGATGATTCGCCAACGAGAGATGGAAGAACAAATGAGACGCCAGAGAGAAGAAAGTTACAGCAGGATGGGCTACATGGACCCTGTAAGTTGTGTGTCCAGTCTAATTGGAGCTGTCTGGGGCCTCCCTGGGGCGGGGGACAGTTAGCATGAAGTTGACTTGGTGCCTTCAGTGCAGCTGTCTGTCGTCTGTTGTGTGTCGTGTGTGGTACTCAACATAACCAGATCTCACTGGATCAGATTTTGTTTGTTCTTATTTTTTCTTGTATAACACCTCTGGCCTCTATCTTAGAGGTCCACCTGCCTTGTCCTCCCTGGTTCTGGGAGTACAGGCATGCACCACTTCTTACCTTTTTGGAGTTTTATTTCTTTGTTTTGATAGTCTAACCAGTGTTCAGGACACTTGCAATCAGAGAAACATGCTTTTTTGAGCCTTGAATTGTTTTTTGTGTGTGTTTGTACTTTGAGGCAAGGTCTTGCTCTGTAGCCTTGGCTGGCCTAGAATTCTCTATGTATACTAGAGCTACACTGGTGTCAAACAGTGAGCTTCCTGCCTCTGTCGCCCAAGTGCATGGAATTAGAAGTGTGTCCCTCCAAGCCTGGATACATTTGTGTTTGTTAAATTTTCTTTGTACTTGAGTACTTGACTTGGTGTAAGTTTCACCTATAAGTAAGAGTTTTAATTTTGTACTTTTTTTTCCCCCAGAGAGAAAGAGACATGAGAATGGGTGGTGGTGGAACAATGAACATGGGAGGTAAGTGAGAGGATTCAGTGGAGGGTGTTAACACAGCGCAGCAGTGCTCTGGTGGTGCTGACTACTGTTTTTGTCTCCCAGATCCCTATGGTTCAGGAGGCCAGAAATTTCCACCTCTAGGTGGTGGTGGTGGCATAGGTTATGAAGCCAATCCTGGAGTTCCACCAGCAACCATGAGTGGTTCCATGATGGGAAGCGACATGGTAATGTATCCTGTGGGACATAGTACAAAGGAAATGCTTAATTTCATGACTTGAGTGTTTTATTTTTTCCTCTCTCTTTCTCTCTTTAAAGTAGCTAACTTGGACTTTTAGTTCCCCCATTGTGTAAATATATATAATACTGAGGACTACTTTGGCAATGTAGAACTGTGTGTGGTAACCTAACAGATCTGGTTGCCAACAAGGAGTCAATGCTGCTGTATATAGAGTTATCTTTGGCAATAAGTAGATAGGTTTATTGTCTGTGCACTTTGGAACCCCAGTGCATGGCAAATCCAAATTTTTAGATGCTAGGTAATTGTATATGGTTTGTCTTCATCCAAGTGAGAGAAATGGCACAGTGCCATTCTTCGAGCTGGTATTTGCCATAAGTAGGAATGAGACTCAAGGCTTGTATGTAGCCTTAAGCATGTTAGAGCGACAGGTAGGACTTGGATCTGTAATTGGTGTGGTTTCTATTTCTAGCCCGTGAAAAAGAACTGTCTAGTGTTCTGACTCGTCGTTTCCCACCTGCTGGGTCTCTGTAGGTACATCTGAAAGGAACTGATGGTTCTACTTTGCTACAGGGTAGCAAAAGGCAACAGCAATTTAAGCATACTGATTGTGTGCATTTGTTCTAGACCCCTTGATGCAATCACACTTTTATCTCTATGAGATAGCCTGTCAGGTGCTTTCCAATAGTAAAGTGAATTTTGGTATGAGTGGCTGCAGTAGGGCTTTACAGATCCTTAGGAACTGCATTTTGGCGGGAATACATTTTTGTAACTGAATTGAATCTAAATAATTCACCTGTAGGCTTTTGTCACAAAGGAGCTGCATTTTCTAGCTCATAGGATTGATTTTCTAAATAAGAATTTATGGTTTTAGTGTGAGATCTCATTTAAAACCTGCCTAAGGTTTCTTGAAAAATTTAAGTTAGCATTATAAATGGTTGGATATAGTGCTGTTAGATTTCATCAAATTGAACTTAAAATTAACATTTTGGTCTTACATACTTTGTAGAAGGCACAAGGTGTATCAAATTTATTATTAACTAGTTTCTTAGTGTTCTTAGGTTCTGTGTCTAGACACAGGTTTATGCATTTAACAACTCCTAAGTTCTTAAGTATTGTAAGATAACTCTGAAACCTAAAATTTTCTTTTTAGCTCTATTGTAGAAGCCATACAGTTTTGAAGATTTTTTTCAAAAGTAAAAGATTAAGAGTAGTCTGTTCGAGTAGTTCTATAGTGTTTTAAGTTGAAATTGTAGGAACAGTTAAAGCCTGGTGCCATTTTTATTTTATTTTTATTTTTTTATTTTGAGTAATGACCAGTAACTGGGTTCTTTTGAGTAGAATTGTAAGTGGAAAGCCTGTAGGGTTCTGTTGTTAGGATATGTGGGTTTTATTTTACTTTGTGTTTACAGTGAAAGTACCTAAAACTGGAGGAGTAGGGAAGTCACTCACTGCTTTATTGCAGTCCCCCTAGCTCGGGGAATAGGCTGTTTTGGGAGATAACCTGAAACATGGAATCATAGAACAAAGTGATAGTGTACTTTCCAAAACTACGAAAAAGTTGGACTTTTGAAGTAGTTGGGCTGTGTATTGTGTTTGTAACAATGCAGAAACATACTGTGCATGTAAGTGTCTGGTTTATAGTGATGGCTCTGAAGTGTGGTATGCCTGTGAGACTGTGGCAACATGAGTTTTTGATCAAGTCACTGTGCCGGTTAAGTAAAAATCTATTAGTTTTTTGTGCTTTTTCTTTTTTGTAGTCCGGTAGCATTTTATTAAGCTTCATTCCAACTTTTTAAGATTTCTGCAACTTTGCAGATGTGTCTTAAGATCTTGAAAAGCACAAGGTTTCTTATGCAGCACATGCCACTAACTGGTGAGTAGGTCTTTGTCACTTCTTGAGTGAGTTGCTTTTTGTCTGATTGAGCTTCTTATGGTTGGAGATGATTTTCTGTTCATACCTGGACAGGTGTTTCAGTGGATTAATCTGATGTGAATTTCTTAGAACTCATTTTCGAATGGGTTTTCACATCTGCACTAATTAAATTTTTTAGCACTACAGGGAAGATCTATTCTTTGAAACAGGTGTATGAGAATGGCTCAAGTGGGAACATACCACAAGGCATGTATTACCGTAAACTAATTTTCAAATTACCCTTTTTTCCTTTCTATGTTCCCGGTACCTGTGGATCGACTCATTGGTGATTGTATCGACGAACGTTGACTACGGAACCTTCTAAAATATTTACTTAACACACATGGACATCAACTACATTTAATGAACTGTTAATTTACTGTTCCAATAGCGTACTGAGCGCTTTGGGCAGGGAGGTGCGGGTCCTGTGGGTGGACAGGGTCCTAGAGGAATGGGGCCTGGAACTCCAGCAGGATATGGCAGAGGGAGAGAAGAGTATGAAGGGCCAAACAAAAAACCCCGATTTTAGATAGCTAGGCTTTCATTCCAGTTTGTTTTTGTCTTTTCTTGTTTAGATACCACTTTTAAATTCTTGCATTTTAGTAAGAAAGCTACCTTTTTATGGATGTTAGCAGTTTATTGACCTGATATTTGTAAATGGTCTGTTTGGGCAGGTAAAATTATGTAACGCAGTGTTTGAAACAGGAGAAAACAATTTCTTTTTATTTACTTTTTTTTTAACTGTATAATGTTTCTCAAGTTAATGGCAGTGTACCTTGTGCCACTGAATTTCCAAAGTGTACCATTTTTTTTACTGTGCTTCGAATAAATAGAAAAATAGTTATACTGATCTTCAACTTTGCCATTCATGCTTCTCTGCACATTAGGCTAGGTATTCCCACTTGGAAAGCATGAGCGTGTCTAGGCCTTTGAGTGGCATATGCCATTTCTGGGAAATGTATCTGGAGGCTAAATATTCTTTCTACAAATGGTGGCCCCCCGCCCTGTTTTAAAAAGAAATGCATATTGAAGTAGTTAGATTTGTTTGGCATTATAGGAAGCAAGCTGGTGCTAAGCATTTTTAAATGGTTATGTTAGAAAAGTTGAACTGTAAATCTTAATTCAGGAACATGTACTAAGATTATGGAATGGGTATAAACTACTGGTAGCAAGAGAAGGGGGGGCGGGTTAAATGATCCCTTATGGCCCTATCTATCTATGATCCTTTCCTTGAAAGCTTTTGAGAATGGAAAGATCATATCATTGCATTTCCCCTATTGTTTTGTTTTAAATGAATAAATCCCAAGCCCTATAATTGGCTTGTACTGAACTTTTGCATTTGAATTAAAGATTGTTAAACATGAAGCCTTTTCATGTATTACTTCAAGTGATTTAAAAGATGGGATTTAGTCTGGAATTTTAACTTGAAGAGTTAAGGGTTAGTTGTTAATTATAAGGTATGTTTAGCCTTATGTACTCCTAAACATACACCTCCTTGTGCTATTGAGCAAAATCTGTAGTCTGAAAAATGTATTGGTTCTTTTAAGAACTAGTGGTGACTGTTACCAAGTAGGACTGCCAATAACCATTCTCATCTATGGAGTTGACCTGGTTATACCATTCTTTTTAACGTAGCACTAAATCTGGAGAGAGTTGGTCAGGCTACATGGGATAAATACTCTTTCCTCCACCGTAAGCTTAGGGGTGTTTCCATGATGTTAGTTGATTATCAACTTCATTGAATTTCCTTTCACTAGAACAAGAGACTTTCTGACTTAATAATAATAAAGTAGATTGTTTACTGTTGTCTATGAGTATAATGGGAGCTTGATTTTTCTTCCCAGTGTAAATACGTTAAGAGAAGACTTCTAACAGTACTAAAGTAATTGAATGGCTTGGCTCTGTTCTTAGTTACATTTCCATTCAAGTCTATACATTATAGAACTTTCACTATGGAATGTTTTCATCCTTTTCACCTCTGTCCTTGGTGCTAATTGGCAAAAAATTCTAAATCACTTGCTGAGGTTGAGTACTGTGCTTGAGTACAAAAGGAGACCTATTGTAGAAACAATTGAGTTCTTCATGAATAGGAAAATACCGTAATTTTTTTTAGAAAGTAAACACTAGTGGATTATAAGAAGCATGTCACCAAATGGTTTTATGACTGACAGGTATATGGTGTATTAAGGGAGAAAAATCTACTTAAAAAATAGATTAATTTTTCTTCACCAGTACACTTGGAAATAGGTAGTTCCATCATAATTTTAGCAATCAGAAAGTTTTTGGCCCAAGTGAAGTTAATAATTGGTGATATATAAAGGTTTTCTGTACGGATACAAAGATCTGGATTTGAAAGGAGCTCATTTGGTTGAATTGTATAGTAGGGACTTGAGGGGTGTTCATGGGACACCCATGGAGGGTGAGTTTGAATGTATGTGGGTGGGGGCTGGAGGGGGAATGGGAAAATCTGCCTATAAAATTAATGTTTCAGTTTATTTTTCAGATTACATGCCTTTCTTTATAAGGGATGCTGGCACAGACCCCTAAAATAAGCTTTTGGTAGTAGTGTACTACAGAGTGGTGAAGGATGCTTACAGGAGAACTTCTTGAGATTGTGGCTTTTGATAGCCTTTATTGTGGGCTGTAGAGCTGCTAAACCGTGTTTAGCAGATAAGGTTGCATAGTGTCAACCGACCGACACTGATTTTGATCAGTGTACCAAGGGTTGTAAGCTACTGAGACTTTCCATGAGTCTTACATGTGATGGTTTTAGCCTAATAGTGAATTGAAATCATCTTGAGCAGTTGAACCAAAAGCTAAAAAGGAAACTTAGGGTGGGAGGGGAGGGGAAGATAACAGGACGTATTTTAGACATTCTCCCTTGGAAGAAATAACCTGCCCTATTTCCTCCTTCACATCCTCAAAATTTTGTTTGCAGGGTATCCTTGTAAAAATATCTCCTTAAAGTTTCATTCTCTAAGACAGAAATTTAATAGACATATGCTACAAGCTGAACCCATTGACATACATTATGTGGTGAGACCATATTTTTTTGTCCTTAGGACATTAAATTCCTAAGTACTTTAAGACCCACCACTCTTTGTGTGTTGTACCACTAATATAAAGAGAAAATCTGGGAAAATTGTAATGTTACACCTGTGCAGTTCTTACAAGTGGCATATCATGGTAGATAAAATTTAGGTACTTGGCTTGGGCAAGCCACAACGTTGTGGCGAAATGTTTTGTGGTGTTCTTGGACTGCAATTGTGCACTATTAAAGTAGTGGCCTGCTACATAACTGCGTTTAGCCAGCATTTCTGCAGTGCGTAACTGTGAGGAACGTAGTACCGCAAATGGCAATGGACATTAGGACCCGGATGTAGTATTCCTGCTTGCTCCAAGATTCTCATTGCCGACTGCATACAGGTAGGTAACAAGCAATATAATCTAACTTGGTGACTTGCTATGTGCTTTTATTCAGTGGGCATTCTGACATCACACTTCTGACAGTGAAATAACAGTGCAGCACCTGATACTTGTATAATAAGCTAGGTTAATTCAAAATCTGGGTCTGGGGTTAGATCTGTAATTTATTAGGAAGAATTCAGTGTTGTTGGAGATCTCAGAAAAAATGCAAACTTGAATCTTTGGTGTGTCTTGGAAATTTTGTGGTTTTCTTTAGTTACACTGTAACTGAAGATACAATGGAGCACATCTGGTGGGGGGAGGGGAGCCAACCAAACCATGCTTGACCTGGGGTGCTCATAGCACCTTGATGAAGACTGTAGTCTGTGATAATTAGTCTCCTTGGTAGCAAACTTGACCTCCCATTGGTCGGCAATGTCTAATTTCATTATGCAATCTTGGTCATTGTTTTGCAAGTTGATTAAATCAAGACTAAATGACACAGGGTGGGGGTGTGTTTTTCTGTCTTTTTTTTTTTTTTTTTGTAATGTGATAAAATTTTTGTAGGTGTGGGCTTCATGGGAACACTTGTTACTAACTTGGGCTTAGACGGGAATCTTATGAATAGTTCATGTTAAGTGGCTTGTCTTTGAGTATGTTTATCCTCTAAACTTGGGGGAAAGTAGTGTGAAACACTGACTTCCTGCAGTTGAAACCATGGGGAATCGTTCCCTGTCATAGGACTTCGTCGTATTCTGTAGAATATGAGTGCATTTGTTCAGAGTAGCTCTTCCTTCCTAGTGTAGGGATGGGGTTGATGACAGTCCAAAATGTTAATAATCACAGGAGTACATGAGTCTTCAAAGCATTTTCCTTTGTTGCTTAGGACTTGAGCTTTCTATCAGCTGTTGTTGTAGACCTCACTTCAGTTTAACCTTGGTGTTTAGGTAGCATGCATGAGAAACAGCTTCCACTCATAATGCTTTCTGTTCTATAACTGGAAAGTTTGGTTCATTTTGCATACGTGCCGCTGAAAACTTCAGGACTGTGAGAATTTTCTTTCACTGTATCAAGAAAAATGGCTTGCTTTTGGTCAGGCAAGTCAGATGGTGGGGCAGATTTGTATTTACTCCAAACAACCAACTTGTGATTACTGACAGATGAAAGCAATGGTGACTTAGCTCCTTATACCATACAAACCATACAGTGTGACATGAGTATCACTAACCTACCTGGAACCCTGATGGGGACATTGCAGGGTCATAGTCTGTTAAATCGGTAGCACAGGCTTGCTACCGTGGCTCAGTTAGTGATTTTGAATGTTAACAAGAGCTCAGGCTTATTCTTTTGAACAGTAACAACTTTTGCAGAGAATATACTTGATAAAATATGTGGACTTAGGGAATTTGGGGTGGGGTTATTTTTCTTCCCCTTGGTCTGCTTTAAGATTAGGCTTTTGTACTTCAGAATGAGAAACCACTGACTTTATGTAGATTTCTGCTAGTTTAATTTGTATGTAGGTGTAAATTGTGAATATTACAGTACATTGGGATTTTAAAACACTAAAAAAATGGGAATTAAATGGGTTCCAGTAATACTGAGGTGCTCGCATTGTATTTCATAATCTTGTTGCAACCAAAATAATTGTTTTTTAAATGAAAACCTATGTTCAGAGGTGTGGTGCCAGAATGTATTATTATTGTACTGTTAGGCCCTTGGAGCAGATCCCGGTGCTTTCTGAAAGATGAAAGAGATGTAATGGGTGCTCTTGATACAAGGCTGCTTGCAGCCTCCCAGCAATGCATACTCTCACTCTCCCTAATGAAGAGATGTGTGTGATTAGTTTTGGACTTTAACCTTAATGGGGTGCATGTCTCCATTGTTAATCATTGTCAGCTGCAGTGACATGATCCATAGTCCCTGCATTACTGCTGCCTTTGTGTTAATGATTTTGGATAGGTCTTAGAGCTCTGGGGTGTTTGTTCTGAGCCTTTTCTTGGTTTCGGCTTTAGCTGATAATGTTTAGTGCTGTCTAGCTAGTGCAGTTCTCAAATGGCTCCCTACGAGGGAGAGAATCCAGAGGATTTAACTGCTCCTTATCATCTGTCATTGCTGCTAGATAATGATTGGCAATTTTTTAGACGCAAATGTGGAAATCTCAACAGCTGTTGGTGAACAACAAATCATAAAATGTTTTTGAACACCAGTGCTGGAGAAAAAAAAATGAAGGTGAAAAGGGCCTGGACATAGAATAGGAATAATTGGAGAATGGGGAAAGAATGCAAAACAATATAGTATCCCTTATGGATGGTCCATGTGCAACAGAACTATTGCATATACACCTGCGGCAGTAGTGATACAGGGAGGAAGAAAAACCTGGAACTTGAATTAAGGCTGAGCTTTCTGTTTCTTGTGCACTGTGCCAGGTATATAGTGAAGGCCATTGACTCTTTCTCAGAACAACTTTCCTTGCTGTTGGAGTAAGGCATAGCTTCCCTGCCCTAACTGAAACACAGTGAGGACTTGGAGAGCAAAGATGGAGGCAAACATAGGCTTGCAGGGTAAAGACTGCAGTGTTGTGTGCTGTGGGAAAAGGGTCAAAGCACTCTGCTTGGAGGTATTCTGCCGAAGAGAGAGACACAACCAATTGACTGGGGAAGCGGTATGTTGCTCAGTCAGGTAGACGTTGGCACACACCTTCACATAAGGGATAGTATATTTTGGGTGCAGTCAAACTTCATTGTGCTCAGACTGGTGAAACTAGAAATGAGGCTTTTGCATTTTAAAGAAGATAGTTTTCATCCTAATTCTGTCATCTACTTATTACTTACAGAAAGAATAATTTTAGATTCCCCCCATAAAGTTTCTTCCTTTTTTTTTTTTTTTTTTAAATGCTACAACTTATTCCAGTCTTTAATCTCTGGAATTTTGCTCTTTTAAATTTGGAAGTTAACTAGCATTTTTTTTCAAGCCTTTATCTTACACCCTTGTCTTTCATATTAACTTTTTCTTATTATTCTTTAGGTGAGAATGATTGATGTTGGCTGATTTTGGAGTCTCTGCTTGAAGTAAGTGTCCTTAGAAATGGGGCTTTGGGGATCTGATTTATCTTTGGTTTGATGCTGAAAATTGTTTGGTTCTCCAAAATTTATGCCCAGTTTATGTTTAAAAATTGTGTGACAGTCGAGGGTTAGGCATCAGGGGCACTTGCGGTGCGTGCTGTGTGACACCTGGTGTGATTTGTATTACCTGCATGGCAGCACCCATAACACACATGAAGACAAATTTTAAATTGCATAGTAGTGACCCACACCTTTAATCCCAACACTTGGGAAGAAGAGGGAGGTGGATCTCTGAGTTAAGGCTAGCCTAGTCTACAGACCTATCCAGGACAACCAACCAGATCTATACAGAAAAACCATTTTCTTGAAAAAAAACCCAAAAAATTGAAAACAAAGAATAAAAAAAAAAAAAAAAACTCAAAATGCTGCATGCTTAAAACAGAAAAATTAACAGCTACAAAAAAACAGAAAAAAAAAACACCTGGAAATAAGAAGAAATATGCTATACTTTCAGGTTTTAAAACCTCATGTCAGTGTTGTTCTTTGGGCCACCTTGGTCTTTACCACATATAGCTATACCAAATATATTGTGTGTAATATATTGCTATATATATATATTTTTTTTTTTTTTTTTTTTTTTTTTTTTTTTTTTTTTTATTTTTATATAAAATTGTTTAGAGCCTGTGCCCAAAAATTTGGTCTTTGTTAGTACCAGTACAAGATACATAGGCTATAATGTATGGGCTATTTAAATCTTGTTTTATAGGTGGAATCAGATGTTCTCAAGATACCATACAACATGGTCCAGCCAAGAAGAAAAGCGACACGTGTAGCCTGACAGACACTCTAGGTAAGTGAAATGAAGGTTGGATTTCTTTGGAGACAGCCTTGTGTGTAGTAGGAAAGCACAGGGCCCGCTGTGAAGTAAAACACAACCCTTTTACCTTGGTCCTCCTCTTCCCCCTACCTCCAGAGAACTGGATTACAGGAAGGTGTCACCATACTTGGTGTGTGTGTGTGTGTGTGTGTGTGTGTGTGTGTGTGTGTGTGCGCGCGCGCACGCGCTCTGTAAGAATTGTCGAGGGCTTCGGGAAAGATGTTGGGCAGATAATACCTCAGCTTGCTGAGCTCCATCCTCACCCAGCAGTTTAAACTGCCTTGTAGCTCCTTGTTTGCTACTCCAAACCCCCACTAACTACCACATTCCTTGGTTTAACAGGGTTAGGCAAATTGGTTAGTAACTTGTCTTAAATTTTGATTCCTGGTTCTTTTGGATTAATCATATTTTTTAATTGACAGGATCAAGTGAGCTGTGTCAGAAAATGAGTCAAGACGAAAGAGGAATGAACTTACTGCCATTTAATAAAGATATTTTAAAATCTTGATTGTCTTTTGTTCAAATAGGGCTGTTTTTTTTATTTGTCTGATTATGTACCCAAAGTTAAATCTAGGTAGTAGAGTCATCTATTTGGTGTCCTATACATACATACATTGTCAAACTGGGGCTTAGCAGGATTACAAGAACATCCAGTGAAGTCTTAAAGTTGATGCTGGAAGAACAGGCTTGTTTTTCGAGACAGGGTTTCTCTGTGTAGCTTTGCACCTTTCCTGGAACTCACTTGGTAGCCCAGGCTGGCCTCGAACTCAGAGAGATCCGCCTGCCTCTGCCTCCCGAGTGCTGGAATTAAAGGCGTGCACCACCACCGCCCAGCAGGAACAGGCTATTTAGTTAACATTTTGTTTGTTTTCTAGACAGGGTTTCTCTATAGTCCTGACTGTCCTGGAACTTACTCTGTAGCCCAGGCTGGCCTTGAACTCAGAGAGATCCTCCTGCCTCTGCGCTATCAACACTACTGGAGGGAAAATGATTTTGTTTTGTTTTGTTCTTGTTTTTTCGAGACAGGGTTTCTCTGTGTAGTTCTGTCCCTTTCCTGGAACTCATTCTGTAGCCCAGGCTGGCCTTGAACTCAGAGAGATCCTCCTGCCTCTGCGCTATCAACACTACTGGAGGGAAAATGATTTTGTTTTGTTTTGTTCTTGTTTTTTCGAGACAGGGTTTCTCTGTGTAGTTCTGTCCCTTTCCTGGAACTCACTCTGTAGACCAGGCTGGCCTGAACTCACAGAGATCCGCCTGCCTCTGCCTTCCGAGTGCTGGGATTAAAGGTGTGTGCTACCATACCACCTGGCCATAATGATTTTTAAAGCCTGAAAATCAGATGTTCTAGCCAGGCAGGCAGATCTGAGTTCCAGGACAACCACAGTGACATAGTGAGACAGACTCTGACTTAAAGTAGAAAAGGTTTTACGACATTTAGTTTAGTAGAGGATTCTTAACATGTGAATGAAGTAAAGAACAAGACTAGCTAGAATTTAGGGAGCATCAGAGAAGTTCAACAATCTGGAGAAAGGGGGTCAGGTCAGTGGGGTAGTGGGTAGAGGTGATGACCCGAGTTGAATTCCTTGCCATCCACATGATCGCAGGACAGAAGTGACTCCAACTTTGGCACTTGTCTTTTAGTAAACAAATGCTGGTGCACACAAACTAGTACCTTGAAAAGTGCTGAATAGATGTCAGCAGCATGTACTAGGGAACCCTTCAGCAACCTGAGTTAACTGAGAATAGAGAACCAGCTAGCAAAGCTATTTCTAGGAAAGTTTACCGAGTCTACAGGTCAGTGTTGTGTGGATAGATGGCTTCTTGAAGACCTAGGTTCAGTTCCCAGTATCCCCAGGAGGTGTGCTAAGTCCAGTTCCAGGAAGTCTAGATAGGGCGCCCTTCATCTCTGCTCCTCTTGAGTGCAGAGATTTGTGCAGATAAGCACGTGATCTGTAAAATGTACGGTGAGAAAAGCCTTAGACACTGCTGAGGAAGTACGCAATTGTGTGGTCACTCAAACACATGGAATTAACCACCATACATGTTCAACTCTGGTATTAATGTTGGCAAGTGGGATGCTGGTTGAGTATTTGCCAAGTGTCGCTTGCCCCAGACATGAGTGACTGACCACAAGCCTAACAGGATAATATTCAGAACCTAAAAGTATGCAATTGACATGAGTCGTTCATTGCAACATAAATTAACAACACAGGCCATATGTGTGTGTGAAATATCCAGGACAGGAAGTTGGTTGCTTTCGGCACTGAGCGCAATAGGTGGTGGTCTAGTGAACAGAAAACAATGACTGGTGGTGATGGTGCCTGCCTTTAATTCCAGACCCTGGGAAATAGAAGATGGGCCTGCCAGGGCTGAATTGTGAGATCAGTTTCCCACGTTGGGATTAGAGACAAGTGCACTCAACGCTTGGTTTTCAGCCTTTTGTTTTTTGGGTTTTTTTTTTTTTTTTTTTTTTTTTGTTTTGTTTTGTTTTGTTTTTCGAGACAGGGTTTCTCTGTGTAGCTTTGTGCTTTTCCTGGAACTCACTTGGTAGCCCAGGCTGGCCTCGAACTCAAATCCGCCTGGCTCTGCCTCCCCGAGTGCTGGGATTAAAGGCATGTGCCACCACCCGCTGGCCGGTTTTCAGCCTTTTCTGAGAAGAAGCATACCTTAATGTCTGGCAATTTAAATGACTCCATAAAACTAGGCTGTCACACAAACAGTAACTCAACCCTCTTCAGAATGACCAGTGCAGCTGACAGGTTGTGTACAGTGTGCACACCAGAAGAGGGCAATAGATGGTTGTGAGTCACCATGTGGTTGCTGAGAATTGAACTCTGGGATCTGTTAGAGCAGCCAATGCTCTGAGCCATCTCTCCGTTCCCAATAGGTTGGTTTCTATCAGGTTAAAAGCAGCTTGGGCAAGAAGGGGTTTATTTCAGTTTACAATTTACAGTTTCACAGCACAGTCCACGCAGACAAGTCTGTAGGACCCAAAAGGGAAGAGGCATGGAAGCAGTATCCAATGCAAAGGCATGAAGGCCTTACTGGATTGCTTACTTGGCTTGTTTTGTTTTTGGTTTCTCAAGACAGGGTTTCTGTAACAGTCATAGTGCTGTCAATAACGGTCAGGGCTGTCCTGGAACTCTCTCTGTAGCCCAGATTAAGCCATGAACTCCCAGACGCTCCTGCCTCTGCCTCCCAATTGCTGGGATTAAAGGCCTGTACTACTACCATACAGCTCATCTTTTTTTTTTATTTTTATTTTTTGGGTTTATATGACAGGGTTTCTGTGTATCTTTGGAGCTTGTCTTAGAACTCAATTTGTAGACCAGTCTGTCCTTGAACTCGGGATCTGCCTGCCTCTGCCTCCCAGGTGCTGGGATTAAAGGCAGCACCACCACTGCCTGGCCTCGGCCTGTTATAGCACCCAGGACCACCAACACAGAGATGGCACCTCCCATGGTGAGCTGGTCAATCAAGAAAAGCTACCACACCTGCCTAACAGGCCAATCTGGTTGGGAGCATTTTCTCACTAGAGATTCACTTAATTGAGTAGCTTGTCAGGTTGGTAGAAACTAGTCAGCACAGTTACCTGTTGCTTTAAAGGAAGCTACTGATGGAGTAGCCTTGGACCACAATTAGGATTAATGTCATTTGTAGGGATGTTGCTGTGCTCATGAAGGCACTCTGGTCGGAGGGAGATTAGGCCTGGAGTGCCTGGCTCTTGTCTTTCAGATGCTTGTAGAAATAGAGTATCACACAATCGTTAGCTATATCTTAGTTCCTAAGAAGAAAAATGACTGGTGATTTTCCTTAGTGAAGGCTGGCCTTGAGTACTTCCTCCTTTCTCAGCCTTTGAAACACAGAATTTCTTGTTGCCTTTAAGGACAGTAAGGCAGGAAGGCTTTGGCATAGGTTCCACTTTGAGGCTGTGGTAGTGGTGAGGGAGATCACTTAAATGCACACACACACACACACACACACACACGTATGTATGTATGTATGTATGTATAATTTTTATTTGTTTTGGTAACTGTGTATGCCATATATGTGCAGTTGCCTAAGGAAGCCAGAAGAGGGCTTTGAATTCCTTAGAACTGCACTATAAATGGTTGTCATCTGCCACAGGTGGTGCTGGGAACTAGAGTCTTCTGGGAGAGCAGCTGTAGCTAGAGTTTTCCTGCCTTGCCCATAGTCAGGACAAATCTTTGTCACCCATCAGTCCCACAGCCGCTCAGACCCAACCAAGTAAACACAGAGACTTAATATTGCTTACAAACTGTATGGCCATGGCAGGCCTCTTGCTAACTGTTCTTATAGCTTAAATTAATCCATTTCCATAAATCTATACCTTGCCACGTGGCTCGTGGCTTACCGGCATCTTTACATTCTTTACATGCTGCTTGTCCTGGCGGTGGCTGGCAGTGACTCCTTCTGCCTTCCTGTTCTTTCTTTTCTCCTCTCTGTTAGTCCCGCCTATACTTCCTGCCTAGCCACGGGCCAATCAGTGTTTTATTTATTGACCAATCCAAGCAACACATTTGCCATACAGAACATTCCATAGCAAGCAGCAAGTGCTCTTATCTCACTTTTCCATTCCCCAAGGTGGCTACTTTTATTTTTTAAAATAAAACATCTTTTTCTTAAAACTTTTTATTTTGTTTGGGCCATGGTAGTGCACCCCTTTAATCCCAGCACTTGGGAGGCAGAGACAGGTGAATCTTAAGGAGTTCAAGGTCAGCCTGGACTACACAGTTCCAGAATAGCTGGATCTGACTAAATTTGTTTATGAGTATTTTGTATGTATGTATGTATGTATGTATGTATGTGTGTGTGTGTGTGTACACTAAATGTGTTCCTCGGGCCAGTGATGCCAGAAGAGGTCATCAG
>NC_051064.1:128690922-128700922 GCF_004664715.2 Peromyscus leucopus
CCTTAGCCCCAGCGGCATACTTGATTTGAATCTTGAAAATACGCTAACACCCTTCCCTGACTCTGCATCCGCCTCTGGCTCTCACCCCGTCTCTCTCCCTCTTAGCCCAGCCTGCCTTCCTGCAAGAGCGTCTGCCAAGTCCTTTCTCACTGCCTGTCATCTGTCTTTCACCCTCCTCAGCCCAGGGGAAGTGCTCTAGCCTAGGGCACCATGTGACTTCCTATTTACCAACTCCAGGCAGCTCTCTTGACTTCTGGACCATCACTAGTCTGGCTGCCGCAAGCCTCTTGACCTTCCCACTGTCTTTCCGCCGGCTTCTCCGCCTTGGTCTGGAGCTCATCCTCGCCACCCCTTCCCACTTACACTTTTCTCAGTGTTGCCTACCCTTCGCCTGGCTCTGCTTGTGTTCTCCATTTCTTCGGCTCTTGGGGCTTTCACTGCCTCATGGGAATGCTGGTGATGGTCTCCCTATTAAGTCTCTGCAGGAGAATGGTGACTGCTCCGCTGTTCTTCAGACCCACATAGCAACTGATGGTCTGCGTTCAGAAGCCGCAAGGGGAGTTCTTCCTGTCTGCCGTCCCTTCTGTGCCTGCCCCATGTCCCCCAACGTTTTAACGTTCTACATTCGTTTTTTGCCCCATCTTAATGACAGCCACGCATCTTCCTGAGCCAGGAACCCAGAAGTGGCCTTTGAGTCCCTCTCTCATCTGCCCCTTCGCTAGTCAAGCCTCTGGGGATTTGCCTTCCTGGTTATCCTCCAGCCTGCACCCGTGTCTCTGTTTCTGCCGTGGCTCGGAACTCGCACGCTTTTTGTCCCGGACTGTGGTACCCCACTGTCTTGCCCATGCCTCTACCATGCTGTTGTCCCTCCTGGCTCTCTTGACCTGCTTCAGTTGGTGGACTATGAGTCAGCAGGGCAACGCCAGGGCTGGCTTTCCTCTCCGAGTTGGAGGAGTTGGGGCAGGATCAGGATCGGGGAGAAGCTGATGTCTCTGAGGAAGCAGCGGAGAGTGGAAAAGCTGGTGAGATAAAAGTGGGTAAGAGTGACCGTGGAAGATGTGTGAGGTGGCAGGCCACGGGAACCCTCTCCCACCTGCAGTTCCGAATACCAAGCGACAGGGAAACTGACGTCATGAAGCCAATCCATTTCCTGGTAGCTAGGTGAAGGGGATACCCTCCAAACCCAGGCAGCGGGCCTCCTGTTGGAGAACACAGTTCCTCCTGAGGTAGATAGGTTCTTCTTCTCCTTCCATTGGGAACCCAAACTATAACATCTGTTGCACTGGGCTGAGGGTTGAGTCTCCAGCTCAAACCCAGCACGCCCTTCCTAGGTGGCTCTCAACACGAACACCCTGACCTTGCCCCATTTGCCACGTGCAGAAGAGCCCAGCCATCCGTCATGTGGACAGAAGAAAGCAGCTCCCTCTCCTCATGGCGACAACTGGCATGGTCACCTAGGCAGGGGTGATATGACTCGGCTGTGTCATAGCTACAGATACTGAGGTTCCCCCCTCCCCGCTTCACCGGAGGTCCACTGGTCTCCAGGAATCTGTTTCCTCTTCCTTCTCATCACTGGGCTCACATGCAGCTTTTCACAGGGGTGCTGGGGACCCAAACTTGGGTCTTCACATTTGCAAGGCAGACACTTTACTCACTTAGCCATCTCCCCAGCCCCAGGCTGCATTTCCTAAGAGGTCCCTGGATTCTCTTCCCACGCCCATGTCTGTGTTTTCAAGTCTTCTGGCTCATACCGGTTCTATCCCTCAATCCCAGCCACCTTGGGACAGCGCTGTGGTGACGTCTGCCAAGAGCCAGGGGCCAGGTTCAGTAGAGTGCTCAGAGGGTCCTAGTTCACTGAGGCTGCGTGAGGGCAGAACTGCGTCTGGGTGAGGAATGAGGCTTTTCTTGTCCCCGTGTGTGTTACGCCTGACACTAAATCTTCCCTTTCTTCACTTTGATGGTTCTGTTCTTCGGCCCCAAGAAACTTCTTGGGGTCTCATTCTTACTCCTTTTGCTTAAGATTGAGGCTCCCCGATTTATACTCCCCAACGTACCTCATTTCAGTCCCCTCTTTCAAAGCCACAGGCGGTCTTACCAAAGGGGTGAGAGTCTGTCAAGCAGTCGAGCAGAGGGAGCTGGGGAAATGGCATCTTTAACTGTCAAACCTGTGGGGTCCCCAGTGGGCCACAGTGCAGTCCCACCAATCCGAATCAACAAAGAGCCGTGTGACCTCACTGATCGGGAGTTGGTCCAGCCTGGAGTAGACACTTGGCACGTACTTGGCCTGTGCATTTTGATCATGGGTAAATGCACTTTTTGTTAGGGCCTTGAAACATTCAAAATAGCTCCCAAACTCTCACCATTGCTTCTAAAGACCCGTAGGGGTCTGGGAACCGTGGGCAGGGAACACAGATATTGTCTAAGTTCCCACTACACCCTCCTCCTCCAACTGGCCTCTGTTTCCCTCTTCAGTTTGGAACCAAGAAGAGTGGGAAACGCAATCGGAGTCAAATGGAGGGATTAAAATGCTAGCTTTACTTTAATCTTATTGGAGAATGTAGTAGCCTTTGATATGTGGCCAAATTAGCTTCTTAAAACACTGTTCTTGAATCAGAAGGATGTAAGTACCCATTGTCCTACAGAAGTGATGACCTCAGGCTCTCTCACAGGGCCAGGCTGAAGGACAAGGGTCAAGAGTAGAGGCAGGTGGGACACTAGCTCAGTGAGCCAAATTCTTTCCCCCAAATACTTCTGTTTCAGGCCAGGCAGAAATAGATGCCAGAGACAGGTCAGGAGGAGGCATACACTGTTGGTACACTGCCTGCTAGGTCTCCCCCTGCCCCCATCCAGACCAGATTTAAATCATCACGCTCGCTCACCTATCTTTGCAGGTGGAACTGGTCCCTAATGGGTCAGTACCACCAGCAGCTGAACCAGGCTTGGGGCAGGTAAGCCCTAATTCACCTGCTGGGGAGGAAGGCAGGACCCCCACCCACCTACCCACCTTGGACTCTGCTGTAGATGCCTCTCTCTTAGAGGCTCCTGGCAGGCCTTATCCAGACTGAGAGGAGGTGGTGACCAAGACATTGATCACCTGGCTCACTAATCTTTGTGACATGTTTGAGTAAGAAAATAAATCGATCACCTTTCTTTTTCTCTTCGTTGACCCTGGGAGGAGTACGTGGAGAAGGAAGGTCCTTCAGCAGGAGAATCAGGAGGGCTGGGGCCGCCATTGAACACACAATGCTGCTGGAGTGAGCCAGGCTTGATTTGCCGCAGTGAACAACACGTTGGACCAGGGCTGGGACCCTGCCAGTTGCTCTGTAGGTGAAGGGACAGAATGGAGTGGGAAAACGGGTGCAGGGCAGGAGGAGCTGGCTGAGGAGGGCAGAGGAAGTGTCAAAGCGGGAGGCCTAGCATGGCAGGACCCTTTTCTTCCTACAGCATCCCCCTTTTCTCCTTCCCTTTGTGCCTTTTTCTTTTTAGATCTCTAGCCACCCATGTACTCATTGAATCAGGTTGTACCGTACGCTCACTGAGGCAGGCACTGTTCTAGGGTATCACTGAGGGTGTTCATGGCATCTGCCACCCCACCCTGCCCTTTAAGCTTTCATTCGTTCCAATACATCACCTCTGGGGTGATCAGATAATTAAACAGATAATTTAAATGCTTTGTGATTAGCGTGGAAACAGAGACTGGCTGGGTCGGGGAGGGGGTTATGGGAGCAGAGTGGAAGGAAGGGGAGGGATCCTGGCTGGGGATCAGAAGGGACTCCCTGAGGGTGGCCATGTTTACTGAGACCCGGAGTTAGTCTGGACAAGGCTGAGAAAAGAGAAAGCCCCCCCCCCCCCACTGGCTACTGCTGTTGCTAATGACATGAGAAGTGGTTGCCATGGGAGGAATGTTCACCGGGACCCACGGGCCCATGCCCAGTTCTGACTCTGATGGTGTCTGGGTGTACCGCTGTGCCCAGGCACTATGCTAGGTGGTTAGTACACAAGGCCAGATTTCCAGACCTCAGTGAGGGAGGTGGTGGAAATAGTTCCATTTTATAGACTTAGAAACTGAGGTCTGGAGGAATGGAATAGCTCCCACCAAAGTCTCGTAGCAGGAAATGAAGAGATGAAACTGGAACAGTTGCTTCCACCCAGGTGGAGCCTCTTAATGTGGAGCCTTTCCGCAGCTTTTCCCACTACAGAATTCCGCCAAGGAGCCCCAGGGAGAGTCCAGCACAGGCACAGGTTATATAGTTTCTATCATAATAGTAATACTGTTTCCTTTGTGCGCAGTGAACGTCTGCAAGGCAGGTGGCATTATTAGCTCCCTTTGGCAGATGGGCAAACTGAGGTTCAGTGAAGTTCAGTTGCTGTTCAAGGTGGGCCAGTGTTGGGGAGGCATACAAAACAGTATGACTCCAAATCCTGCTGACCAGAGTTGGTGACAAGGTGAAGTGCTTGCGGATGAGCTTTGAGTGTCCATCTCCAAAGGAGCCAGGGTCTGTCTGAAAGGAGGCTGAAGCAGCCAAGGAACCACTTCTGGGCCTCAGTTCCATGGACAGGCTGCCTCACTCAACTGTACAGTTCTCTGTCTCTTGATGTGTGTATCATTTTCTCATGGCCACCAGATGAGCACAATGAGCTATTTGGAGACTGAGGGAGAGACCATAGGGGCAGGATGACCCATCTCTTCCCTGAAGGGCAGAGCAGTCAATGTGTGCATGTGGTAGCAGGCGGGGCTCAGAGAAGTTGCTCAGGGACTCTGTGACTCGCCTGCTTGCCCAGCATCCTCTCCGCAGGTTGCAGAGACAATGGGGTGTAGTCCCTGCCTTGTTGAACTCATGCTCCTGGCAAGGAGATATGGAAACAGTTACTGCACAGTGCGGGGCCCTGGGAACCAGGCAGCCCCCTCCACACCTCTTTCTCATCAAATCCTCTTTGCCCATCTACGCCCCAGCCCCCTCACGCCACCCCTTGGAACCCGAGTCGTTTTCTTTTGTGTGGATCCCCAGAGGAGGACATCTTTGGTGGCTCTCCTCTCTTCACCATTTCTCCTCCGGTCCAGTGGTTGGAAAACTTCAAACCATGCAGGGGAACGCCCCTTCCTCTCCCCAGACCTAACCTCTACCACAGTATGGCTCTGGCTTGTGCTGCTAGGGCCTTCTTTGCCATTGTTCAAACTCCGCAGGCGTATTGTTGAATAATGGGGCTCCCCATGCCCTGGGAGCCTCAGTCTCAGCCTGTCCCTTTCATCCTCCAGTGGATGTCACTTGCTTCATCTGCAGCAGCACACTCTTTATGTCCTCTGTCTGGGAGCTTTCAGAGTCTTGTGCACAGCCAGCGGATTACAGGGCCATTCCTTTCCCACCTCTCGTTGGTCTCCTTCACCCTGTCTCTCACCACCAAGGAGTTGGTCTCCTTCTCTGGGGTATGCTCCATGCCGGGAAAGATGTCTTTCACATCGTGGGGGCCTTATGAATAGTTATGGGATATTGACAGTAGTAAGCATTCAAGGAAGCCCACTCAAGGGAGGAGACACCTGTGTGGGTGTGGGAGCATTGCCTACTGCTGTTGGGGGGTGTGGAAGGGGGGGATAGAGGGGCAGCAGGTTCTGAGGGGAGATCTGGGAAAGAGCCTCTCGTAGACTGTCTGTCCCAGAAATAGACGAGTCCCCATGGTTGGAACGTACCTGGGTGAGCTGGGGCTGCGAGCCAGAAGTGAGGTTGGGGTGGGCAGGTGGACGAGCCGTAGCCTCATAGGGAAGTGACTCTGGACACAGCTCTTTCCCAAAGCCTTGTGAGTCACTCTTGGCGGTGGCTGATAAATCATCATGAAGGGTGTCGGGACAGTGTGAGACGTCAGAAGCACAGGAGCTTGGGAGGGACAGAGCTCATAGCCAGGCCCTGACGTAAAGGAGCCTGCCATTTCCTCAGACCTCCATTCCCCTCCCCTAATCCCTTGTCTACAAAGTCTTTGCTCTGAAGCTGGAGAGACAGTGTGCACAAAGCACTTAGCTAGGCCTGGCTTGGTCCTAAGTCATGGTTGCCAAGGTGACAGGGCCTTCTGAATTCTGTGGGATCAGGGATACTGAGAGGAAACTTGTTCCTTAAGCCCTGGATGTGGCAGCAGGTGGTCTTGGCCTCCATTTGGGAGGGGCCCTGTGTTTGCTCAGGGAGCCAGCAGTCAGCTACCGCCTTCCCACAGGCCCCTGGAGGGCCACGCTCCCTCCTGCCCAACTCAGGACCTTTGCACACACTGATCCCGCTCTCTGGAGGATTAGCCATGACTTCATTAGCCATGACTGAGGTTTCAGATCCTCCCGGACTCCCCAGTCTCGATCGTCCTTACAGGCTGTGTCCCTTGTCTTCAGAAGGCTTACCTCAGTCATCATACACCAGAATCGTTTATCTATCACTCTCATCTTCCGTTATGGAAATGCCAACTTCAGGAGGGCGAGCTTCAGCGGGCTTTGCATATCGTCCTGTCTCTGGGCCACAGAGAGTCCCCAGTAAATAACAGGCCCTCAGCTAATATAAATACTGACTCAGGCTGGAGTGACAGCTTAGTTGCTAAAGTGCTTGGCTTGCAAGCACAAGGGCCTGAGTTTGAGCCCCTGGAACACACATTTAAAAAAAATCAGGACATGGCGGTATGTATTCGTAATTCCAGCACTGGGGAGGGAAAGACAGGTACAGGCAGGTCACTCGAGTTCTCTGGCCAGCCCAGCCTGTTTGGCAAGCTCCAGTTCTTGAGTTCTTGTCTCAGAAAACAAGGTGGATGGTGACTGAGGAATGTCAGCTGAGTTTTTCCTCTGGCCTCCACACACATGTGTACACATACGTGCATGTACGTGTGTACACACACACACACACACACACACGTGTGCGCGCACACACACACATACACACACGTGTGCACACACACATGTGTACACATACGTGTATGTACGTGTGCGCGCGCGCGCGCACACACACACACACACACCTTAAGAAGGACATTACACACATACCTTGCCTTCCACTGTCCCTTTCAAACAAGAAAGGCAAAGGGAGCCACTTCAGTTGAGACACTCCCAGCCTTAGAAGGGTCCCGGTTCCTCACAAACAAAGACAGTCGTGACTACCCTGTGCTCTGTGCTCCATTCAAAGCACCCTGTTCACAGTATTGCACTCAATGGGAACATCACTGTTGAACGAGGAAAGCAAGATCCTGAGACGTGCACGTGCTCTGTACGATCCAGTGTAGAAAGATCAACAGGGACTGGAGATGGCCCCGTGGTTAGGAGCGTGTACTGCTCTTGCAGAGGATTTGGGTTCACACACACACACACACACACACACACCAACACCCCAATTAAAATAGAAATGCCTCTTAGAAAAAGATAACACCAAACCCCTACTGCAGATGTGAGCACCTATATGGGATCTGCAAGCTTATGTTTGTGAATGATTTATGAGCAAGAATAAAACATTGAAAGATGCAAAGTAGAATTTAAATCAGGCACCTAGGATTGTGTGTTGGCTTAGTGGATGGTGTGGATAGAGGCGATGGGGAGTGAGGGAGGCAAAACCGAGTGGGAAAAGGGGGAAAAGCAAAGGTAACAATGGAACTCCAGTATTCACGAGAAGGCTGTGCACATGCTCTCAGGCAGGACGATCTGTGAGTGAGCGTGGAGAAGGAAAGGGATTGTGCCAGGAGAAAGGGACTCTGCCGGCAAGGGTGCAGGGTGACAGGCACTTTTCTAACCTTCCGTAGGAGTGTAAATCGTTGCAAACTTTCTGGAAAGGCACCTAGCCATGCATCAGCAGCCTATAAAATATTCATCTGTTTGTACTCAGTATTCCATTTCAAAGAGTTACCCTGCAGAAATAGCTGTTGACGCTGTCAGCTGTTTATGTATATGATGCATCTTGTTCTTCAGAACGGACGAGAAGAGCAGAAACTCAGTAGCTAACTAGAGGAGGAAGGTTAAACAGGCAGCGGCCTCAAAAAGAGAAACGAGGTGTCTCGACTGTCCTGGACACGCGGGCATTCACATTGTCTCCATTCTGCAGGTGTGGAAACTGAGGCTCAGTCTGGATGTCACTGTTAGACTTGTGATACAGGGGGGGCAGCTGCTTAACCCAAGTCCTGGTGGAGACCTCGCGGCACCATGGTGCAAGGTGTATACACTTAGGACCTGTGCCGTGTGTGGAGGGATCTCCTGAAAGATCGACGGTGATACTCACCCCCAGCTTTTTAAAAACCAGATTGTAGAAGGAAGCCCTTTGGCAACAGAGTTCTTCCTAAGTCCTTTAACTGCTGACTCACATGGTCATGTTTTAGTAGCCAGTGAATGAGATGGGAAACAGGATACTCTAATTTCTTCTCCTTGGGGTAGCTTGGAAATTGTTCTCTTAATGGCAGCTGGTTGGGGTGGAAAGAACTAAAGTTTTGGAGTCAGATCTGGATTGGAATTCTGGAACACTCTCGCTGCTGTGTGATTATGAATGGGTTACTTAGCCTCTCTGAGTCGCTCTGCCCAGGTCAGAGAATTGCAGACACAAACCAGGAAGGCCCTGGTATCCACCCTGCCTCCACTGCATGTGGGTGTTTGCTGTGCGGCAGGTTGCTTGTCTTCCCAGCTGGAAGGCACAAGTTTTGGTTGAAGTTTTGCTGAAGGTCATTGTATTGTCAGTGGTATTTGGGCTGGATAGTAATAGGTCAGACAAACCAGAGTGAAACTGGGCCAGGGACACAGAGATCACAGCCAGGACATCCCAGGCTAGGGCTCAAAGCTGGGGTGAGAGTGAAGGAGAGGAAGGGGTACATGGTTAGTTGCATGGTTAGGACCCTGGAGTTTACAGGCTAGTGTTAAGCCTGCTGTCTTCTTCTGTTGGTACCCTAAAGTCTCAACTAATCAGAGAACAGTGGGAAAGCTTGGGCGGGGAAGGGAGAAGAGGATGTGGAGCTTAGATAATGAGTTGCGCGGCTAAGAAAGTTCCTATGTTAAAAAGAACCTAGAGACGCTTGGGGAAGCGGTAGCATTTCACTCACTCCTTTTCTTGTAAAGTTGTTAGACCTGGGTGGCTCCAGTGGCATAATCGGGTGTAGACTTTGGGCTGGAATGGGAAGATGTGATTGCTGAATGAGTGGCTGGATGGACAGTAAGTGATGGGAAGGAAAGACAGACAGGTAGATGAACTGGAGAACTAGGTAGGACTGGACAGATGAGTAGCTGGATGGACTATGATGAGGAGCGATAGATGAATGGATGAAGGGCTAGGGTGAAGAAAGTGGTTGACTGATGAGCTGGTGAAATGGAGGGATAGAGGGGAAGGGAAGGCAGGATGGAATGGATGAGTAGATGGAAGAGTGAGTGGAGGGGTGCATTGACAGATGGAAGGATTGGCTGAGATTATAGAGAAGATACAGCTAAGTGGAAAAAAAATTAATGGGGTGGACAATGAGTACGTATATGTGATTGGTTGACTTGAGGGTGATTGGGTAGATGAACGGAACAAAGGAAGGAATCTTGGATGGGCAGATGGAAAGATGGTTGTACAGCGGATAGATCAAGGTTTTCATCATTTATCCCTTAAGCAAACCCATGTAGGACTGGCTAGCCCAAAGCGGCAAGTCAGGGTCAACTGGAGAGTCACGTATACCCGCTCCTTGGAGGGAATGTCTGTGGCTTAGTGCCTGTTCTCTGAATCCCTCTTTTTTACCAGTTCTCATGTTTTTAATGTTGCAGGAACACTGACATAGACCGTGTTACCAGGCCATGTCTGTGCTAACTCGGGCACACAGCCTTTACTGGGTCTGACTGACACACACATGCTGGGTCTGTCCACACTCAGCATGTTATCAGTAGTGGATACCACCTGCCTGGACTCTGCCTGGATCCACGTGAGACTCAGTGGCTAACAGCCCTGTGTCAGTTAGCTTCTACTGCTATGACCAAGCACCTGAGATAAGCAAGTATAAAGGAAGAAAGATTTATCTGAGCTCATGGCTTCAAAGG